>NC_081560.1:126258487-126296069 GCF_022355385.1 Mustela nigripes
AAGGTAGGAGAAGAATAAATGAAACAAGATGGGATTGGGAGGGAGACAAACCATAAGTGACTCTTAATCTCACAAAACAAACTGAGGGTTGCTGGGGGGAGGGGGTTTGGGAGAAGGGGGGTGGGGTTATGGACATTGGGGAGGGTATGTGCTATGGTGAATGCTGTGAAGTGTGTAAACCTGGCGATTCACACAACTGTACCCCTGGGGATAAAAATATATTATATGTTTATAAAAATTTTTAAAAAAAGAATATGTAAACTCTTCATCGCTTCCAATAAGCAGATTTGCTGGTCTAGATAGCATTCTAGCAATGTAGGACTGAAGATATGAAGAGAGGCCTTTCAGTGTAGTTCAGTCAAATGTCTTTGACAATATTTAGTAACCTTGGCAATAAAGTTCTGTACTCTATAAAATCATGATTTCCTAAGATGTTTTTAAGGATTTCATTTGCTCAGTTTCTATTTTTTCCTTTCTTTCTCTGACCTACCCTTTTTTACTGTGTTTGACTCTGTGACACAAGCAAGAACAAGGGCAAGCATTCAAGTAAGTGAACTACCAAGAAGGCTAACAACGCAAGCCATCTTCCAAAAGGCACCAATAGAATCAGCTCCCATCTCCAATCCAGGGTTTCTGTCATCCAGTGATGGTGGCAGGCGGGACAGGCAGTTTCAGACACTACTATATTGTGCTGCTCCTCAAGCTGATGGAGCAACAACAGGCAGTCATGATGCCCAGAGGGTCTCAAGTGTGCCACTCTAATTCACAGTCTGAAATTGTCCTCTCAACTCTCAGTAATTGGGCCCAAATTCCCTGCAAACCTACTGCAGCTCTTCTAGTCCTCTATATAACTCCTACCCCTTTAACAAGCCTGTGTACCTAGAATAGGATGGGGGAGACATATGCTTATTACTGATGAGCTCATCTTTTTGCCTAATTCTACCACCTTAATGCATTTTTTAACCAAAAGTATAAAATATTTCCAAGCATGGACAATCACATGAATTATGCCTTTTATGTATTTCTCTTCACATGGCTTAAAGCAACAATCTCTTATACCATAAATAGCACCGCTACCATCTGCATTCATCTTTAGCAAACCTGGGAGAAAGTACGTATGAGCCAGGGAGATCAGGGCAACACCAGACTGTGCAGTGCCAGGATTGGGATGGGGATTAAACCAGTGATATAGGTAAAGAGCTGTATCTAATGACAGCCTTGGAAGCTGGCAGTGTCAAGAGATGAGCAGTTATGCAGTCCCTCTTCACTCCTTTCTGAGACTTACATAACCTCATAGTTTCTTGGGCTAAACAGAACATCCTATGAAAAGCCAGAGGTATCAGAGGAACAAGGCAAAGAAGGGTCACAGAGAAGACTCACTGGCTCCCTTGATCCCCGTCACTGATTTCTATCATTTGGAGTAGTCTGAACCCCCCCTTTCCCAGAATGCCCTCTTCCAGAGACATTCACATCTCTACAGCCTAGATAGCAATTACAATGAGCTGCAGACATGTGGGTCAAGGGAAGACTGACAAGGTTAGCCTCATGTCACAAGGACAGGGCATGAGAGACTTAGCCAAGGGCTTCCTTTACTCCAAAGTAGCCTTTTATTTCTATTAAAAGATTGGTTACTCAAATTCTACACCTAAATATATACACAATGTTCACTACAACATCATTCACAATACCCAGAAGGTAGAAACAACCTAAGTGTCCATCAGCAGATGAAGGGATAAACAAAATGTGGCATATACCTACAATGGAATATTAATCAGCTATAAAAAGGAATGAAGTTCTAACATATGCTACAGTATGAATGAACCTTAAAAAATTATTCTAAGTAAAATAAGCCAGATATAAAAGGACAAATACTTCATGGTTCCACTTATATGAAATATCTGGATTAGTCAAATTCATAAAGATAGAAAGTAGAGTGGTGGTTACCTTGGGCAGGGGGGGGAAAGAGGAATAAGGAATTATTATTTAATTGTTAACAGTTTCTGTTTGGGATGATGAAAAAGTTTTGGAAATAGAGGTCATATTGTACAACATGAATGTAATTCATGCCATGGAATTGTATGGTTAAAAACAACAACTTTGAGGCCATATATATTTTATCACAATTAAAAAAGATCAGTTACTCAGGAAGCATTAGGTTTTTTCCATTGTTATTCAAAAACAGTCATTTTAGATTCTGCCAAGTCTCTGAAAATTTTTTGATGTCATCAGAATGGCACATATTTTCTTTTCTCTTTCTGCATTTCTCCATTGTCTCATCCTCTGAGCACCTATTAGTAAAAGTAATTACTTAGCATTTATGCAGTCCAGATACTCTTCTATTCTACATAACATTAATTCATGGGAAAAGCACAGTTATTATCATCCCTATTTTACAGAATGAGAAGCAGATATTCTTCCCAGTGTCACCCGGCAAACAAGGGCAAAGCCAGAATTGAGTCCTAGACAGGCCCCAACACTCTCTACTATTACTCTATTGCATCCTTGGGAGCCTGCAATGGATGCTTTTAGGAAACTTGTGAGAAATCAGACTCATGATCTATCCCATACTAATTGAGTCAGAGCCTCTAGAAGCGTGGCCCAGGAATCTGCATTTTAAAAGAGACCCCATATTCCAATTTCAACACTTACTGCAAAGCTATGGTTATCAGTGCCCGTATGGTCCTGGCATAAGGATAAACCCATAGAATAGAATAGAAGTGAAAGCGTTGTACAATCTGGTAGTGTAGAGAAGGGATTGACAATGGTTGGAAGTGGTTATGTGAGATTGTAAGAAGCCATCTTAGGAAAACTCAGCATAGTAAATTGTCCAATTAGGAAATGATGAAGAATGAAGTATGACAAGGAGTAAGAAAAAGGAATCGTTTGAAAATAACTCTATGTCATCTAGCTTGGGTGACTACTAAAAGAGTTGACATCATTTTCTAGTAGAAAATGAGAAACAGCAGATTTTCCTTGAGGAAGAAGAAAATGAGTGATTCCACATTTTCTTATAATGTAAGTAGTTTGTGAAGCTATCCAGAGTGGCTTGGCAATACCATTCAAGATGTATGGGCTAGAAATACAGAATTCAGGTGGTTGTAGGTATTAACTGAAACAATGGAGGTGAGATTCTCTAAGAAGATCAGAGACAGATAGGTTGTGCACTAAGCACTAGGGGATACCTATATTTAAGGGGCAGGCAGAAAAAGAGGCACAATTAATGGCAGTTGAGAAACTAATGAAGAGGTAGAAGAACTAAAAGAGATTTCAAGGCAGATATTTCAATATTGACAATGGGTCAATCAGTATGTAAATCAGGCACTGTTGGGTGAGCAAGAGCAAAGAGACAGTCTACAAAGAAATGAATGAAGCAGTTGTTTGGATAACTAAGCAGGTATCTTCCTGGGTTACTGACAGCTGTTCAGTTCCTAGTTTCAGCCCCATGTGAGGCACAAGCACATGGTCTGCCTTTAGATTGAATGAAACGTTCTTGAATTCTGTTTTTAAATTTTCTTCTGCTTAAGTTAGCTCAAGTGAGTTTCTTCTACTTGCAACTAAAAATATCATAAGAAGTCATTTATTGATGGGTTTGTTGGGTCTACGTTCTCCTTGAAATATCTGCCTTGAAATCTCTTTTAGTTCTTCTACCTCTTCATTAGTTTCTGAGTAGTTCTCTGAATCCCAATTCCAAATCATTAGAAAGAGAATCTGATTGGCCCCAGTCAGCTCAGCTGTCCAATCATGATCCAATCAACCATGGCCATGGTGGGCTTGGGGAAAAAACACACAGCATAAACATGGCAGCCATGAATCACTTCTGTGATTCTGAATAGGTATCAGAGACTCTGAATAGTTATCAGAGAACTCTCTAAATTAAGCAGAAGTTCCCAAAAATATCTATTACAAGATTAATCAAAATGATTTCACAAAGATTTGGTTGCTTTTTCAAGGAGACATCAATTACAACGACAGTTGTAAGAACTCTGACTCCTTTTCTCTCTTCTCTGTTCTTCTTTCCTCTGCTAGCCCAGAGGGAAAGTTGCGTTAATGTCTGTATTGGTTTCTCTACAGCAGAGACAAGAATACAAGAAATTGCTTGTGAAATGCTTTGACAACATAAGGTCAAAGGAACTAAGCAAATACGAAAAATTGTTTTTATTTTTTCTAGAAAGAATTGGAGCTTTTCAGTTGTTTTTTTCCTTCGTGCTGGTCTCATTGACTTCTCAAATTGTACTAGCTGCTTTCTGGCTTTCATTAATCAAACTGCCACCCGTGATAGACTGCTGGTCCCTCATCTTATTCTGATTAATTCCATTCTCACATTCATCTCTCCTGCACAGTTTGGAGCAGATGATTTGTTAGGGGCAGAGCAGGATGGGGGATGACTAGAGATTTGGAGTAGCGGAGTCATCTCCTCAATCTGATTGGATTTATCTGTTAACAGAAATACTTCCTCCCCCTTCATTCCTTCCAGCTCTAAGAATAGCAGTACCAGCTGTACTTGCCTGAGCCATATCTAAATTAATAAAATAAAGTGGGATTATTGACATTTTCTTGCTTCAACCAGCAAATGTGCATCTTTGAATTTTTATCAACTAAAATGCTCTTATAATGGAGCATTCACAGAAATGAGCTTGACATAAAAATGATAATGCACACTTTACTCATGCTAATTATGCATTTGTATGCCTTTTACTTATGTTGTCCTTTTATCTACTTTGCATTTCAGAAATTAGTATTACACCAGGCAGCTAAAGGACAGCAATGTAGTTTAGTAGTCTGGAAAGGCATTTTGTGGTTAGACGTATGTCTATTCCCAGCTCCATTACCTAAGACCTAGGTGACTTGAGGGAAATTATTTAACCTTTCCGAGGTTCCATTTTCATATACACATAATTATGTTGTTTTGAGGTTTAAATGATATACATAAAGAATGCACTATTGTATCTGGCACATAGCAAAGGTTAATTAGTGTTAGTTCAGAAAAAGATGTTTTGGTGGGGACAGAATGACTTCTCAGCCACACTATTTAGAATCATTATTTCAAACACTGAGATAGAAGAAGAGCTTAATGTGTGGATAAAACACATAGTGGACTCTTTGCTGGTGGGAATGTGGTTGTGCTGTTTACAGTGTATCTGCACCATGTTGCAGAGAATGACAAAACCATTTGAGAACCTGTACATTTTTTACACCTGAGTTTGAGCATGTCTGGGGGTCTCTGGGGCTGATCCACCTCTATTTGCATGAAGGCCTGAGGAAACTCCTGGGCAAGAATTCTTCCAGGTCTGAGAGACTAGTGGTCACAGACCAGGCTCAGTATGGAGGGCAATACTAGATACAAGTCTAGATAGATAGATACAAGTCTGCTATTCAAACATCCTGTGTTCTAATGATAGGTCTCATGCCTGAGCTAAGATTAGAAGAGAAATGACCTTCACTCACACACACCCTTGTAGGGCATTCAGAGCACAAGGCTACATGGTTTTGTTACCAGTTTAATATTACAAATCAGGGTGAACAAACTTTCTCACCTTGAGGCAACTTCTAGAACCTAAACAGGTTAAGAACACAGTGACTGGAGTAGCACATTTGATCATCCAAAAGATGAAACCACAAAGTGAAAAACAATTGAGGATCCTTGGCTGTTGGAAGGACTAGTTCTGGCAAGACCCAGAGACAGGAGCCATTTTCATGGGGATATGGGCAGAGTGAACAAAATGCCATATGTGGCTGTTGCTATGACACTAATATTACCCTCTTGTGAGGTAGTCTGAGAAATAATTGGCATCTTACAAATGTTTAGGAATAAATTCCTACTAATTAAGCAATTTGTATGCATCGCACTTGTGTATTGTCCTTTTTATTTATTTTGCTTCTAGGGATTAATATTGAAGTTAAAAAGCTCAGTGGAATCTGTATGGCAGAAACAGTGGCTATGGTGTCTGAGAGGAACTTGGACAAGTTACTTTGTCTCCATGTCTTTTTTATGTCTTCTATAAAATAGGACTACTAGAAGATCTAATCGGATGATGTGTAAATGTGTTCCTAACCTTAATAATGGAGCTTTTGCATAGTTATAATCAGCCATAAACTGCTTAGCGAGAATTCACATATACATTTGCATTCCCTTATTCTCATAGTTGAAGGCAGAAACATAAGAAGGAACATTCAAAGTTAATGTAAAATTAAGAGGAAAGAAGTTCGCAATGAGAGGAGCAATTGATTCAATTGTGTTGTAATTTGTAATTACTTAATTGTATAGAATGTTTCTCATACTTGTTTTATATTTTCTAAAGTTTTTAACACAGCTCCAGGTCCACTTAGGTAGGTGCTTAATAAATATATGTTAATGTATTGATTCAGGATACACCTTCCCACACACACTTTGGGATAATAATAATAATAATGCAGCAGGAAAGCCACTAGAGTAAGAAACAAGAGACTTGGGTCAAGACCCAGTTTTGCCATGATTAATTGTGTGAACTTGGGTTAGTCTTCAGGCCTCAGGGTATTCTTCCTTAAAAGAAGGAGTTTCCCCCCAATTTTTTCCAGCTTGAATGTTCTATATTTTCACAAAGGCTCTGAGGACATAGACAAGAGTTCTTCATGAAGAACAAGAGGAGCATAGAAATAGCACATAGAAAAATCCCCAGTATGAAACTCATGGTATCGTGAGTACTAACACTATGTGAGTATCAGAGAAATAATCACAGTATAAAAAAACTTAAGTACCTATCAAGTTTTAAGCACTGTGCTAAGTGTTTTACATACATTATTTCATTTAATTCTTGTAACAATGCTGTGAAATAAATATTGATATTCCCAGTTGGACTGAGGAAACTGGGGTTTAGGCACTTGACATTTTCCATTAATTAAGCTAGTGTTTCAGTAACCATTTGTCTCATATACTAACCAGGAATCTGATTTGTCTCTTTTTAACAAAAAGAACTGGAATTCAGTATTGGGATTACATCCATAACTCTGCTCTATTTATTAAGGTTCTTAACCTTTGTTGAACTATAAGTTCCTTAGAGAGTTTGATGAATGTTGTGCATAGGGCAGCAGAAGTCATAGACCCTTTGAAGTAGTACATTTATAGTTACAACATCTCTCAGATAAAGAGTCAAATTCTGCCCACAGTCTTCAATGGCAGCCTGAGAGGATCTTAGAGCATCTCAAGTAACTGTCCAGAGAGTGCTTCAAAGTTCTAGCAACATGATAAAAATCCCTGCCACTATGATCTTTTCAGAATATCATTTTTCTCATTTCTTAGGTTTCTCTATCCACCTATCTATTTCACAGAGGCCAGAGTGCTCATCTTGGAACAATAAAAAGTGAATCATTTGTCCTAGATTTCTGTACTGCCTTTGATCGACTTCTCTAGGGGCTTCAATTCTGGATGTTCACCCCCTTCCCCCTGGCTTCTGTGAGTAGAGATAATCACTGAAGACTTACGGGGTATTTGTGATAAGATTGTTGATAGCATTTCAGCCTTCTTATTACATCACCTGCAACCCACCCAGGCAGAATCCGATTATTCGGGACTGCCATCCTGACAGTTAAAGACCCAGATGATGCAGGACCTTATTTGCATTAACAGGGAATTTGAATTATATACCAAGAGAAATGATTAGAGAGTTTGAAACAGGGGAAGTGTGACCTGATCAGGTTTGATTTTTCAAAATGGCATTATGACTACAGAAGAAAAAAAGGCTTGGAGAAGGTTAAGAACTGGCAGAGTAAACTCAGTAAGAGACTTAGGTCATCCCACTTCTCTGGGAGCTCCTTGAAGGAGAGAACTCGTCATTTTTACCCAGTGTTCTGGTACATGGAGATTAATCAGTGAAAACTGTTGAATTAATGTGTGAGTCAATAAATAACTGAAAGCTCCTTGAAAGCAAGAAGAGTTCCTTGTCACAGATCAGTCTGTGAATGCCTACTGTTGAAATGAGACGTCTTGGTGCACAACGCACAAAGTGGCACAACATCTTTTTCAGAAAATTATAAGCTACTGAAAAGCAGCAGCTGTAACTGTTTTTTTTCCCCACTCTGCTTGCCCTTCCTCCTAGCACCTAGCACAGTTATTTGTTCATAATATGCCATTAACGAATGTTTACTGAAAGAAAAATTCTATCCGTAGATAGAGTTCAGCAAACTGCTGAAACATCATTTTCAATGTCTTTCCTACACTTAACCATTGCCTCTTAGTGGGACCGATACTGAGAGTTAGATGCATGAACAACTGATAGAAGTAGAAACAAAGGATGCCCAAATTGGAGGCTTTAGAGGTCATCTGATCCAACTCCCTGCACTGTGTGAGCTATACAACTGCTCTGGGTATTGCTTTCTATTTTGGTCACTTGTTTGACCCCTGCCTAACTTCTCTGAGCTCTGTCCTCATTTCTTTTCAGTCCTGGGTAGTACACATCTGCACTCTACTAAATCCATTTGAAAATGTAAAAATAGGATGAATTCTGTGTGTGGTCCAATGCGTGTCCTTCATCTTGGTTCAGATCAACTTCTTTAGCAGCACTGAAAAGAGGGCCTTGAAGGCCAGGAGGTGCTGGGAGCTCCAGAGGTAAGAGTGTACCACCAGCAGCTTGGAGCACCCCAGTGGCATTTGTATGGTGTGCCACTTGCCCCTCTTCTCAATTGCCTTACTGAGCAAAGCAAAGATAGCTAAGGTGGATGTTAAGATTATGTAAATTCTCTAATAATCTTATCACTAATGTAGCATTCCTGAGGCTCTTCAGGGAAATTTTTATACCTCTTATCTATTACAAAATGCTTCCATAGATCTTATTTCTTTTTGTCAGTGCTTGTTTTTCCGTTTAAGTCCTTTACAATGTCACTTATAAACACCATCTCTGTGATAGGCAGTCTGCTTTGTGTGGTGGCCCTGGTATGTAGAGGATTTGCCCTGTAACAGTTAGCATGTTTTAATTGCTAGCAACAGGAAAAACTGGCTAACTTATTATTGCAAGGCTATCAGGTACTTCAAAGAAGCTTGGTCAGAATAGGATCTGATAGAGGCCAAGGTAACAGAAGGCAGACAACTTCTCCAGGTGACAGTCACTAGAAAATCAACTCTTTTTCTTATGTGTGTGATACTTTCTTCAAATTTCAAAGCCCTGGGTTTGAAGCAGGGCCAAGTTACTTACTTACCCTTAGGGAAAGAAAAGGCAGAGAGCTTCAGTGGACTGTCCCATCAAGACTCCATGCGCAAGAGAATGTCCACTCTCTAAAACAAGCTGCTCTTACTGGAGTTCGAAAAGGGACTGCTTAAAAAAAAAACAAAAAAAAAAAAAACCACACATGATGACTATACCTGGTTTCCCTGAAGATTTTATAGTCAGGCTTGGAAGATACATACACATGCATGAAGAGTTAAACGAGGGCATAAGGATTCAATAGCCAGACAAAACAACAGCACAGATACCTCAAAGTAATTATTTAAATCTCATATAAATGCCCATATTGAGGCTTAAAGCTGTGAGTTTAGAGAAAAAGAATGTCAACTGAAATTCAGACAGCTTTCACAAATAGAAGCAAGTTGAGTTGGGCAGGGAAGGGGTCATGGAATTTGATTAGGTGAGATGTTCATCACACATTCTCTCCTGGATGGATTTAAAAGTTCCAAGGAGGGTCCAGATTAGAACAGTTCAGCAGTTAAGTGCAAAAACCCATTATCAAACAACAGAAGGTAATACCTACAACTTACTCAGAATAGAATATTTCACAAAGTACTTAATAAATGTTAACTATTGTTATTACATTACTATAATCATTATCAATCTAGAACTATTCTTCCAGTTATGTGATAATTTGTATAAACGTGGCTCCCAAAGCCTGGACATATATGTTGATCTATCTCTGCCTTAAATGCTAGAGTCTAGTATGAACATCTGCCAAAGGCTGTGTCCCTGAACTGATTGAAAACTGATCTCTGGGACTCAGATATAAAAGGTCAGCTGGGGCAGCCACAACTAGATCTTCACCTAAATTAGCCAGGATATTTTTAGGTGAAGGCAGGTTGATATAGCCATCCCCTTTTTAGCATGATGTTCTAGTGTTGTCACTCTCCCTGATAAGACATTCTTATTTGAGTCAAATCCAGTTATTTTGCTGTAATCTTTATGTGTGCTAACCCCTGTAGGAATGGAAAACAACCTGTCAGCCTCCTTCTCATAATAATTCTTACACTTGAATGTTATTGTCACTTTTCAGCTTCCTCTTCTCCAAGTTAAAAACACCCTAGCTCCTTTCATCCTACTTTATAGCTTCCCAGCTTTTAAAAATACCTTTGTTGCTTTTTTTTTTTTTTTTAGGATGACTCCCAGTTTCTCCACATCTCTTTTTCTAGACCAAAATTATATAGATTAGGTTAGCATAGGGAGTTGCAGTGAATGGGGCTAAGAGACCTCTCAAGAAATAATAATAATGAATAATTGTGGAGTGCTTATTATGTGCCAGGTGTTGTGCTCAGCCCTTCCCATCATTCTTTAATAGTCAAAATACTGCTATGAGTTAGCTATTACCTCTGCTTCACACTTATGCAAGATTTCAGAGCTAATAAATGGTATACACGGGACAATACTTGGGTCTATTCCCTACCAAAGCCTGTGCTATTAACCACACCCAGCCCTTTAAGTTTGGGACTCTAGTAACAAACAGGTGATTGGATGACGGGGGCCCCAAGTACTCTACCTCAGAGCAGTGTTTCCTCTTCAGTTTTCCATTCTGAGTATTAAAGGACATGGGGAGAGCACAGCATATCTAGTAGAACTAGGAGTCTCGTCTTTTATCTTAAAATTTCATGTATGTTTTGAATACATTCATGTATATTCAAATATTAAAAAGTGAAAATTACCAACACAAAAGTGAAAATGAATCTCCAAAAAGGTACATCACATTTATTATGTTATTTTGAGCTCTCTAGGACTGTGGGAAGCCCAAGTATTTCAAAGGAGTTGTAATGCTTCTCTCTAGAACCACACTTCCCCATATCATCTTCATAAGGACCATAAAAGACCAAGCATAACTCAGCGCTGTATCCTGATATGCCCTCTAACAAACACTGTTTGCAAAATTCTGCTAATTAACTCAATGCCTACAGTATGGGGTCACCTAGAATATTCTAGGCAAAATTTGGGGGACATTTGCCTAAAATGATGATTTTTATTTTATGATCATTGATCTATTTTAATTATGGTAATAAATATTCTAGAGAAAGCTGCTATACTTTTAAGCTCATTCTGAGTTTGTAAGGATAGACTATGTCACCTGCATTTAAGCAAAAGCTTTTCCTTCTCCTCGAAGGAAGGGTTCTGGAGTGCATCAAACTTATCCAAAATTGTAATCAAATAGTCATCATGTGAAGTTAGAAGAGAGGAAAAATATTTTCTGCTTCATCAACCTAGCTTTCACAGTAGTATTAGTAGTACTGGTATCTCTACATGAACATCAGCTGTTGATGGGGGAGGGAAGCCTGCACTGAGCCCCTGAAGTTTGGCCCCAAACAAGGATGAGCCTATAATTTATCTTTCCAATTGGGGCATTCTGGAGAAAGAAAGGGGGCACTATTCATAAGTAGGTCTAGAAAATAGTCATAAACTGGGACAAACTAGGGCAAACTAGGACACATGGTCACCCTATCCATAATCAATTCTTCACATGGAGTCAAAGGCCAAGGATGGTTGATTATACTGAAAACCTAATGCTATCCATCTAATATCAAGTTGCCTTATTCATGTCACCAATGACTAATATTTAGATGTAGGTGAGAGCTCTAGGCTTTCAAATTTAACAAAGTCCTCCCCTCTGGATCTATGCCAATATCTGTACCACTGTGTCTTTTTTTCTTCCCATAATTTAAGTATTTGTGTATATGTCTACTCACCAACAATTACTTCTACACTTGCTTGCTCATATTCAACTTGTATTCCATTTTGACCACGAGATGTTTTTGCAAAAAGAAAAAAAATGGTTAGTTAATTTTTCATCGTATATCTGAGTATGAATGTTTTTGCTCCTAATTGTATTCTATATAATTATTGAATTTTCATTTCACTTTTAAAGAAATTTTTTCATAAACAATTTATGGTAAATTTGATTCTGGTATTTGAAAATGTGGGCAGCCCTTGCCAACTTGATCCAGCTACCACCTTAATTAATGGTTGTTCCTATCAATCACGACTGCTTAGTGTGACACCAATGAAAAAGGCTTCCAAGGTCAAGGTCATTCTAACTGCCATAACAGATAAACTCTCAAATCTCAGCGGTTTAACAAAATAGGTGCTTTTTTTCCCCCTCAGTATTTCTAAGCTAGCAGGAATAAATAAATTAGGTATTCCTAACTAGTAGGATGATTCTCCTCTGACCAGTGACTGAGAAACCTAACTCCATTCCATCTTCTAGCTCTTAGGCTAGGCCTGGAGATGGTATACATCATATCTGCCCATCTTCTGTTGGTCAGAATTTAGTCAGAAGACCATACCTCACTGCAATGATTTTGGGAAATGCAATTAAACTACATTCCCAGAAGGAAGAAGAAATGGGTCTGGTGAACATCTAGATAGTCTAGCCCGCAGAGGTGATTCTTTCACACTTTGTGCTTGGCGCATTAAGCAAGAATTGTGCTTCATACCATAAGTTCATAATGTAGTCTAAACCATAGCTTATTTGTGTGCAAATAGCATAGACCTTAGAAGCTTTAGCAAAGCCCCTGCAGAGGCAATAGATCAAACAGACTTGGGTATGACCTTGAGTAATTCACTTGCCCTCCACTGACCTCAATTTCCTCATCTGCAGATTTTAGGTAGACGTGCCAAGCCCCATTCCTGGCACGTAGAAAGCTCTAATAGTTGATATTTGTTATGGCTTTCTATGAAATGTACTATGCATGAGTGTTTGCTTTATTATAGTTTGTTTTGTTTTCGTTCTTTCTTACTAAGGAAGCTAAATTAACCACTATTTAATAGACAAATATACCCAAAGGGATACTATTACCTTTCCCAGTCCTTATGGCTTCCTTCAGTTCTCCAGAAGTTAGTAAGCAAAAACTGGGGGCCCTAGAGGCCCTGGAATATCCTACCGATAATCCACCTAGTTTTTCAATGCATGGTATGATTATTTTTATTTTAGTTAGGTTTTCCCTTATGAAAGCACTTGATTCTGGGCTATCTCAGAGACTCTTCATCTGATACTTTTATAGGACACAGTAAATTTAATTTCAAAAACTATTGCATTAACAATTATAAATTGTTCAAAATCAAGACCTATCTTTAGGCCAGATTCCAATTAGACACTGTTTTCTGGCACTGTACACACATTATTAATATTTTATATATGTTTATATATAAAATATATTAATAATAATATTATTATTATTTTTACATTTGCCTTCAGGAAAGAGAATGTCATGGACTTATACATATGGCAGGAGATGGAGGGTAAGTACATAATAGGCCCTTAGATATATTAGCTTACTTTTTCCAGTGTTATTGAGATATAATTGACATATAACTTTGTATTAGTTTAAGCTGTACAACATAATGGTTTTAAACATATTATGAACAATAACTTTTTTAACATATATATGAACTTATGTATATAATAACATATATAACTTTTTTAAGCATATATGTGAAGAATAACTTTTTTCTCACACATTTAATCTTAGTAGGCATTTTTATATCCTATCCAATAAAATGAATAAGCAGAAATTCAGAGATCAGTTGCCTTGTCCCTTTCTGAGGGAAAGATTGGATTTCACAGAAGACACATGTAACTTTCTAACCCAGAGTTTTGCAAGGTGTGGTTCAGAGACTATTTACCTCCGAATCATCAAAGCCCTAAGTAAGATCCATGGGACAAAATCTCTGAGGGTGGCTCTCAGAAACCTGCATTTTAAATAATCACACAGATAATATTGGAGCCACACTACAATCCAGCTGGTCACCACTGCTATCCCTACCATTCCACAGAAGTCAGCCTAGCTGAGGTATGCCATAACTTGCCGGTACTAACTCCAATGGACATTTTCACTCTGATCTTACTGAGTCTCTCAGCCTTACTGGATGTTATTGATCCCTCTCTTCTTGAGTTTTACTACCTAATCTTTTGTAACAATTCCTGCTCATGGCTCTACATGTTCCCTGTTTCTTTTCTATTTTCTTTTGTCCACACATTAAATGTCGATATTCTCCTGGGTTATATCCAAGGCCGACTCTTCATTCATGGTCTGTCCCCACAGCGTTGTTAAAACACTTTCTTTACCCCTTGTCCATTTTTTCTGCCTGAAGATTCAGACACACATACCCAGGGATCCATTGTGTCTGATTGTCTACTTCAATATAATCCAAATATAACTGAATGAATATATAATATATATAATATATAATGAATATATAATTCATATACACACAGTATTTTTGTTTTGTAAGGAATTTATTAAAAATTTTATTGAAGTATAATATACACGTAAAAAAAACACAAATCATGAACTTTGATGAATTTCTAGAAAGTGAACAGATGTAAATGGCACCCACATAAAAAAAAAAAAAAAAAAGAAAAAAGGCCATTACTGGCAGCCAGTATCCCTTCCAATGTCTCCTAATTCCTATACTCTTCCTTTTAAAAGTAACACTATTCTGACTTCTAATACCATATGTTTTGCTTGTCTTTGAATGTTATATAAATAGAATGTATAAATAGAATCAGTATATCAGTATATTTCCTTTTATTTATGGCCTCTTTAGCAAAATACAGGCATACCTCATAGGTACAGCAGGTTGCATTCCAGACTACTGCAATAGAGCAAATATTGCAATAAAGCAAATCAAATTAATTTTTTGGTTTTCCAGTGCATATAAAAGTTATGTCCACATAATACCATAGTCTATAAACTGTGCAATAGCATTATGTGTAAAAGAATAATGTACAGATCTTAATTAAAACATACTTTATTGCTAAGAAATGCCAATCATCATCTGAACATTCAAAGAGTAGTAATCACTGATCACCAATTACCATAACAAATACAATAATAATGAAAAAATTGAAATATTGCAAGAATTACTAAAATGTGACCCAGAGACACGAAGTCAGCAAATGCAGTTGAGTAAATGATGGTAATAGACTTGCTCTAACCTTCAATTAGTAAAAAATACATTATCTATGAAGCACAATAAAGTGAGGTACAATGAGGCTTGTCTGTATTATGTTTATGAGAGTCATCCATGTTGTAGTATGTAACACATTCATTCTTATAATTATGTGATATCCTGTTATACTAATAAACTTTTTTTCCATTCTATTTTTTAAAATTTTTTTAAAGATTTAATTAATTTATTTGAGAGAAAGAAATTGAGTGAGAGAGAGTGAACAGGAGCAGGGAGGAAGGGGTGGGAGGAACAGAGGGAGAAGCAGACTCCCCTGCTGAGCAGGGAGCCTGATGCGGGAGCTCAATCCCAGGACCCTGGGGTCATGACTTGTGTAGGAGGCAGAAGTTTAACAGATCGAGCCACCCAGGTGTCCCAATTCTATTTCTGATGGACCTCTTTCCTTAGTTCAAGTTTGGGGGTATCATAAATAATAGAACTACACATTGTTGTACATTTTTTTTTTCAAACATGCACACATTTTGTTACGTATATATCCAAAAATAGGATAGTGGGCTTAAGCTTATGTGTAAGTGTGACCTTAGTAGATATTTCCGAAACTTTTCCAAAGGCTTATGCCAATTTATATTACTATCAGCAGCATATGAGAGTTTCAATTTCTCCACCCTTTCAGCGCTTGGTGTCATTGGACTTTTTTTACGTAGTCATTTTAGTGGACGTTTGATTTAATTTGTGTTCTCCAGGGTACTGATCACTAATAATTTTTGCATGGGTTGGACCACTGTCTACCGAGTCACAAGCTAGAAATCTGGGCATCATCCTTGTCCTTCCTCATCTTTTACCCTTACATACTACTTTTACCACATAAATATTTCTCAAATTCCTTAGCTCACTACCATCAATTAATGCCAAAGCCTTTATTCAGACCTTCATTGTTATTTCTCAATTTGTCTACCTCCATAACCTCCTATGTGGTTTCACCTTTTCTTAGTCCTCAGACAGATTATCCACAAAGCCATAAGTATGATCTACTTCAAACCCAAACCTGCCATGTTTAACTATTTGTATGCCTCCTCACCTCCAGTAAGAGAAAAGTCTAACTCTCTTAAAATAGCATATAAAATCCACCAGCATTTGGTTTCTGCCCTCCCATTTGACCTTATAGCTCATCATTCTTCCACTAGCTCCAAAGCTCCAGCAACACCAAATTCTCTGCTCAGTGTCTCTTTTTCTCCAGAAATGCTGCATCTTCCACCTTCTCCTCCAAAATCCTCAAAAATTTTGAAAATTAAAAATAGAACTACCATATGATCTCACAATCCCACTTCTGGGTCTATATCCAAAGGAAATGAAAACAGTATATTGAGGAGATATCTGAATTCCCATGTTCATTGCAGCATTATTCACAATAGTCAAGATATGGAAAGAACTTGAGTGTTTGTCAACAGATGAATGGATAAAGAAGATGTGATATATATAGATATATATTTACTATTTTCTATAGTATTTTAGATAACATATTTATATGTTTAATATATGTTTAGTATATAATATATTTATACATATAATTTATATTATACATAATTTATATTATATAGTATATATGCTATATATATAGTAAAAATATAAAATATAGATAGATAGATAGACCCTGAGGGCATTATATTAAGTGAAATAAGTGAGACAGATAAAGACCAATAATTCATTTATATGTGGGAAAAGAAAAGAAATCAAACTCATAAAAATAGCAAGTAGAAAACTGGTTGCCAAGGGGTAGGAGTGATGAAGTTTTAGAATATAAATGAGGTTCAGTGAGGTGGAGTCCAGAGCCATTGACCGAGAAATAATTCTTGAGATGTCTTTGATGCAAAATGGTGGTTTATTAAAGCAGGGGGACAGGACTCATGCAGAAATTGCTGCTGCCCTGGGGTTGGGAGGAGTGGCCCATTATACACTTGCAAGTTGAGAGGGGTGTTAGGGATAGCATTAAGTCTTTAAGGAATTTTGGAAGCAAGGTTTCCAGGACCTTGAGGGGCTAGCTGTTGTTAGGAAAATGTCATTTATTACCATCTAAGAAAACCTTAATCATGAGACCCTTCAGATATACATCCGTGGGCCCTATGCTTGGGGATGAATGCCAACCCATATCTTGGAGGGTTTAGAGATAAAGGAAGTTTCCAAAGGAATTATTGTGTGTCAAACTAGACTTACAGGTTACTGGTTGGGTGGGGGGGTGATCAGGCTAGGATTGCCTTTTGCCCTTAGCAATGTATAAAGGTGGAGGCAGTTGAGATCTTAAAGGAATGTCACTCTGCTTGTTTCAAGGACTTGACAGGGGTGGCAGGGAAATTTAATAACTTTTCCTCTGCCTCTGTTTCCCAGATCAGGGGGTGGAGGGAATAAGGACAAATTGGTATATGCGTACAAACTTACAGCTCTATGATGAATAAAGTCTGAGAAGCTAAGGTAAAACATGGTGACTATAGTTGACCATGTAACTGAAATTTGCTGAGTAGAACTCAAATGTTCTTACACACCAAAAAGATAAATACGTGAGCTGATAGAAGCATTAATTAACTAAATGGAAGGAATCCTTTCACAATGTATATACAATGAGTCATCACAATGTACAGTTCAAATTTCTTACGATTTTATTTTTCAATTATAGTTCTAAACACCTCCCTGTAACAAAATCTATCCCACATTTCCTGCAATGCTCTTAGAAAAGTTTCAGTTTACACTAAGTCACCACCTATGAAGAGGTATTTGCATGAAGTTTGCAGCCTATACATAAAAACAGTCCTTTGAAATAACAATTGTTATGTATAATTAGGAAAGAATAAATTTGTATCATTATGCAAATTGTTATATTACATGAAATTTCAGATGGATCATAGGTTTAAACACACAAAAAAGAAACCAGAAAAGTGTTAGAAGAAAATATATCTCAAAATAATATATCCCTTTCATGAAAGGGAAATCCTTCCTAAACATCATAAAAAAAAAAAAAAAAACTATGAAAGAAAAGATAGATAAATTTGATTCCATTGGAAAAAAAGCAAAACAAACATGAATGTAAAAAAAAAAATCAGAATGAAAATGGTTGACAATGGTAAGGCAATGGTAAACCAGATGTAGGGCACTAGGTTTTTTGTACAAGTTATTGCCTGCTCTAATTAGTGCAGACTCTGTGGAGAACATGGCACTTTGTGCCAAAATGTATAATATTCACTCACTAAACAGTCTCATTTAGGAGCCATTAACATGTTGATATTATATGGATGGAATATTGATGGCTTATTGAATGGAGAAATAAATAGATTACAAACTGATTTTACAGCAGTTTCATTTGTGTAAAATTATATAGGATCTAACATATTGTTTTAAATCATCAATATCTATGTATTTTGTATATACATCCATGCACGTGTGTGTTTCTGCACAGAGAGGTGAAGATCTTAAAGGATAACTAGTTTCTAAAGCATGAGGACAGAAATACTGCTTTCTCTTGCATACACCTTTGAAACTGCAGCACCTATCACAGTGTTCAATAAATGTTTGAAAGGATACAGGAAAGGAGGAAGAAAGGCAGGAATGAAAAAATTATTTCCCAAAATGTTTATGGTCATTTTAGTTTTTTTTTTTACTTTTAACACTATACTTTTTTATATTTCCTTAATTTTTTTTTCCTTCAAGGAGCATGTAAAAATAGAAAAAACAATGACAAAGCTATTTTTTTTTAAATAATAGATTTTTTTAAAGATTTTATTTATTTATTTGACAGAGAGAAATCACAAGTAGACGGAGAGGCAGGCAGAGAGAGAGGAAGGCAAGCAGGCTCCCTGCTGAGCAGAGAGCCCAATGTGGGACTCGATCCCAGGACCCTGAGATCATGACCTGAGCCGAAGGCAGCGGCTTAACCCACTGAGCCACCCAGGCGCTCCGACAAAGCTATTTTTAATAAATAGAAACCTTGCAACTGGATTTATACTGGTGAGGTTTGGGATGTCTGTGACAGATAGCAGAGTTGTCAAAGACTGAAGAGAAGGGCTTTCACAGAAACCAACCAGCAAGAATGGGTTTCATTTCAATTGCAGTTTCAGTGCTTTTGCTGCCAAAAAGGAAATCATTCCATCCTCAGGTAAACAGGAGACTTTCACCCTAAACATGGCAGGTAGTCCCCACAGTTCACAAAACCTGCTTTCTTGAGCTGATTCAACTTTCCTGAGCAAGCTGGTCACCACTCTGCCTCCCAGCTGGAAGCCCCTTGTCAGTATCTGCTTCTACCCATGGGATTTGCATTGCTGATTTAAGTTAAAGTCACTCTGCTCTCCTTCCTCTCTCCCAGCCCCTCTTATATAACCTCCTTTGCAGTTTTCCCCTTAGTCACTGATTTCCATCTTTTAAGTATCCCAGGCACATGATCCAGTTCTAGTTTCTGTAACAGACAAAAAGAAAAATGTCTGCTTGCCAGGAGAGGAAACAGGATGCTAAAGTGATGCTTCGTTTGCCCCACATAAAGTGCTTCTGTCTGGATCTTCTCCCGGAATTCTTGGGAGAAGAGGCTGCCGCCAGTGGGGTGTGCTTTTTCAGATGGGGTTTGGCAAGTCAGAGACAGTCTCACTTCCTTCTGTGCTATGGGAACCCTCAGGCCAGATTACAGGAATGTCCTTTCTGGGTTTTGCCCTTGAGAAGCCAAGGCCAGTCCTCTGGTGTGTTATCTGCCCAGGGCTGGAGACAGACAGGCTCCACCAGCTCAGATGGGTCAGCACTTTGCTTGCGAAGGCCTTTCCAACCTGATTCCTAATGTTGATGAAGACCACCAATTTCTTTCTAAATGAAGAGAAGCCAAGCGTAATTCCAGGGCACTTTTTTAAGCAATTGGTCTTTACCTAAAGAACTGATACACTTTGCCTTTGACTTGATACCTTAACATATATTCTGAATATTTATTTCTGTATTGGTCAGTGAGTTATTTTCTGGAAACAAATATAATTTTTCCCCCTCTCAAACTGCATCTTTTTCAAACTTTGTTTTTTAGTTTAATTTTATCCTGCTTTAGTAAGATATAATCAGCATATAAGTTTAAGGTATACAACATAATGATTTATGTTTATATTACAAAATGGTTACCACAATAGGGTCAGTTATCATACCTATCATTTCACATAGTTATAATTTGTGTGTGGGGGTGGGTGGGTGGGTGAGGACTTTTAACATTTGTTCTCTTAGCAACTTTCAAATGTATAGTACAGTATGGTCACTATACTGTATATTATGTCCCAGAAAACATTTACCTTACAACCAGAAGTTTGTACCCTTTGACAAGCATGGTTCTAATTCTTCTACCTATGTGCTGGATAAACTCCCTTTATACTCTGAAGAATTATGATTCACAGACCTGTGTCCCTGAAACAAATAATACATTATGTTAATAAAAAAAAACAATTTAAAAATTATTTGTCAAAAATATAAATTCTCCAAGAAGTAAATCAGGAAAATATTAAAATGCATATCTGATCATGTTATTACTGTGTAAGTGTGGTGAGAATAAAGACCACAGACATAACCTTCTAAATTGGCTCTGTGTAATCTCCAAATAGGTAGACCAATGTGGGAGAGGCTCACCAACAGCAATGACGCCATGTCTTTTTCTACTGATATTTCCTAATTACAATCATACTTTTATTTCTCATGCAAGTGGCTTAGTTCTTCTGCTAGGAACTCAGTCAGGGTTACCCTTACAATAGCTGTCATTTTTTTGTTGTGAGGAGTCTCCTAAGAATGGCAATATTTTTTCTAAGGCAAAATATTTATTTGACACAGAATTTTTGGCCTGGGGTTTATTAAGACATGGGGGCTTTCCATAAAGGCTGGGGAGCTGTGGGCATTTCTGGTACAGGAGAGGTGGGTGAGAATCTCATTAGTCCTCCTGGGTGTCCTTGCCAAAAATTCAATTCAAAGTAGTTGAATTAGAAAGCTAATGAGGTGGGGGTTGAGTGGCTGGGAGTGGCAGTGACACAGAGTACAAGAAATAAGAGTTTTAAGAAGGGGAAACCAGGGTAGCTTTGGAGACTTCTTAGTCTAGAAGTAAGGTATTAAAGCTGTCACAATTCTTTCTTAGTATCTCCTGTCCTGCTTCACTGTGTGGGCCTCAAACTATATATTCCCTTCTAGATACACTTTAATGATTTTTCTCTACCAGGTAGAGTCATGTTTTGGGGCACCAACACCCTTTCATCCAACTTTCTCTACAAGTAAAGAATGCCCTCCCACCCCCGCTCCAGCTTGTGTATGTTACCACACACCAAGACCTTGGCCACTCACCAATGCAGGATGCAGGGGAACCGAGGTCCTGTGACTGGTCCACTGCTGGTCAGTCCTCCACCACCAGACCCATCATGAGCTTTGAGGAGGCCAGCTCATGAGGTCTTCTGAGAAGATGGCTGCCCTCAGTCAGAGGACTTAATGCTGTTCCTCAAGGGTTGAATGGTGCTGGGTTTACCCCAAGAATCCTTTTCAACACTCCTACGGAAGACCATTCAGTGGTTCCTCACTCTACAGAATGTTCCTCACAAGCACGCGCATCCTCTGGGTCTCCTTTTTTAATTCCATGCCTTGATTTGTAGTTCTGAACAGCTTCTAATTTCTCAGTTAAGCTGTTCTATTCCCCTTCACACTTCTCTGTCTCGGCTACTTAGCAAACTCGTATTTAGCTTTCAAGATTCCATTCTGATGCTGTTTCCTAGGAAGGAATTCCTGCTTCATCTTCCTCGGGCAATTTCTTCCTCCTACGGTCATCGCAACTTCTTGTTCACATTACTATGGTTCTTAGCACTCATAATCGTTTGCTGACATGTTTTATTGTCCATCCTCTTCCAGACCATGAAATTTATTGGGCTCCATTCATCTTTGAAACCCCTTTAATTCTGACCAGGTTTATGAGTACTTTAGAAAAGAACTTATGAAAGAAGACATCCAGATGGCCAACAGACACATGAAAAATTGCTCCACATCACTTGGCATCAGGGAAATACAAATCAAAACCACAATGAGATACCACCTCACATCAGTCAGAATGGCTAAAATTAACAAGTCAGGAAATGACAGATGCTGGCAAGGATGCGGAGAAAGGGGAACCTTCCTACACTGTTGGTGGGAGTGCAGGCTGGTGCAGCCACTCTGGAAAACAGCATGGAGGTTCCTCAAAAAGTTGAAAATAGAGCTTTCCTATGACCCAGCAATCGCACTACTGGGTATTTACCCTAAAGATACAAATGTAGTGATCCAAAGGGGCACGTGCACCTGAATGTTTATAGCAGCAATGTCCACAATAGCCACACTATGGAAAGAATCTTAGATATCCATCAACAGATGAATGGATAAAGAAGGTGTGGTATACACACACACACACACATATATATACACATATACAATGGAATACTATGCAGACATCAAAATAAATGCAATGATGTGGATGGAACTGGAGGATATTAAGGATATTTGCAACAATGTGGATGGAACTAGAGGGTATTATGCTGAGCAAAATAAGTCAATCAGAGAAAGATAATTATCATGTGATCTCCCTGATACGAGGAATTTGAGAGGTAACATGAGGGGTTTGCGGGGTAGGAAAGGAATAAATGAAACAAGATGGGATCAGGAGGGAGACAAATCGTAAGAGACTCTTAATCTCACAAAACAAACTGAGGGTTGCTGGGGGGAGAGGGTAGGGAGAGGGTGGTTGGGTTATGGACATTGGGAGGGTGTGTGCTATGGTAAGTGCTATGAAGTGTGTAAATCTGGCGAATCGCAGACTTGTAACCCTGGGGCTAATAATACATTATATGGTAATAAAAAAAATTAAAAAATTTAAAAAAAAAGAAAAGAATTTATGGAGGGTTGGTTCTATAATTCCAAAGACTACACCATCACAGACTTTGTATTGGAAAATGTTTGTAAATTGGAGGGTTGTTGTAGCAGCTCAATCCCCAACATTGTATTTAAATTTCACTATACCTAGCAGCTGGTATGCTGGGGGTGGGAGTGGGGAGGGTGGGGAGCTTGGAACAGCTGAGAGAGATAATTGAAGATAAGAAAATGAAAGGATTTCAGAGGAAAGCGTATGTTTTGCATTTTCCAGGGAAGTTCTGATTTTAAGCATTCTGTGTGCCATTGTTTCCTTAAGCATACTAGTTCCTGTTGAGTGGTTGTTCTAATATATCAGTAGGGAAATACATTAACAATATGTAAAATTAATCTTTCTAGCTGTTAATAGACAAGAGAGGCATGAAAACGAAGGCACAAAGGGATGAAGGGAATGAATCAAATTTATCCTAATTTGAATATTTTAGCCTTATAGTGTGTTGATATAAGGCAAAAAAAAGCAAATCTATCAAGTTATCAAGTTACATATCTAATGTTATCATTTAAAGATAAGGCATGGGGGTGCCTGGGTTAAAGTGGTTTAAAGGCTCTGCCTTAGGCTCAGGTCATGATCCCAGGGTCCTGGGATGGAGCCCCATATAGGGCTCTGCTCAGCGGGGAGCCTGCTTCTTCCTCTCTCCCTGCCTGCCTCTCTGACTACTTGTAATCTCTGTCTATCAAATAAGTAAATTAAATATTTGAAAAGATAAGGCATGAAAGTATCACATTTCACTTAGGTACTTGTTATTGTAAATGTATATTTTCACAAAGAAAATCCTACTCTTTCCTTCTCTTTTTGTCAGACTTATGAGAAGCCTGACCCCCAAATTAAAGAATTAATTCCTTCATGTTGATAATAATTTTTTAATTTCAGGGAAAAACACGATTTGAAACAGTGGTCTGTAATCCTAGGTGATTTTTTAAATCTACAGGCATACCTTGTTTTATTGTGCTTCACTTTATTGCGTGTCAGAGATACCATGTTTTTTACAAATTGAAGGTTTAAGGCAACCTCACCTCGAGCAAGTGTATTGATGTCACTTTTTCAACATTTCTTTACTTTGTGTCTCTGTGTGACATTTGGTAATTTTCACAATATTTCAAACTTTCTCATTATTATTCTATTTGTTTTGATGATCTGTGATCAGCAATCTTTGATGTTACTATTAAAATTATTTTGATATGCACATATTTTAGATGTAATGATATTGCATGTTAAGTAGGCTACAATATGGTGTAAACGTAACTCTATGCACTAGGAAACCAAAAACATCAAATTTACTTTATTGTAGTGTTTGCTTTATTGCAGTGGTTTGGAATTGAATTGGCACTGTCTCTGAAGTGTACCTGTGCTGCTTGTCCAGTCTTCACGGAGATGGAGAAGTGAGAGCTGGACCCACATACACGAGCACTGCGGAAGAAGAAAGTCTATTGTAGCTAGAATTTAAGGGGAAGAGCATAGTGAGCCCTGTGTGATGTTGAAAAGATAACATTCTTCCAAGCACTGAGATACAAGTGCTGAGGACTTCCTGGAAATGGCGGGGAGGGGGATTTTTGTAGGATGTGGTTTTCTTATAGTTAGTAGATGTTCATGGTGGGGAAACATATTTTGTTATGGTTATGAAAACAGAGATTCATAATGTTTAAGGAAACAGAAATCATATATGGTTTCCTTGTTGGAAATCATTCTAAAACGCTATATTCCTGCCATAGTAATTGGAGTAGAGAAGGTCAACTTGCCATGATAAGCAAGAACACTAGACTGGATGTCAGAAACAGCATTCCAATGCAGGGACCCATTCCCTGCTGTATGACTTTGAGCAAGTTTTTAGTTTCCTTTGTGATCTACCACCTAGGGTTCAGCTATGATTAAACTAAATAATAAATGGAAAGTGGACTGATTATAATTGAATTTGCTCTTGAT
Organism: Mustela nigripes; assembly: GCF_022355385.1. Classification (NCBI taxonomy): domain Eukaryota; kingdom Metazoa; phylum Chordata; class Mammalia; order Carnivora; family Mustelidae; genus Mustela; species Mustela nigripes. The sequence continues at coordinate 126,283,463 of NC_081560.1, forward strand.
TGAAGAACCTTAGTGATTAGTGAACTATTCTCTAGAGCAGTTGTTCTAGAAGTTGTGCCTAAATGTCTTTGGGACTTTAAAAAAATATAAAGGATGTATTGGCCCTGACCCTGGATATTCTGATGTGAGGGATGGAAGACATCTACCTGTAGATATAAAATGTTTTGAATCTTAGGGTCACCAGTGTCTGAGAGCCACTGCTTGAGTGCAAAATTTGGTGGTGAGTAGACAGAGTGCAGACAACCTGAATGCTGGCACTGTCCCCACAGACATTTCTGTGCTGTAGGAGAAAGTTTGGCAGGATCGTTGAAAAGGTCATTGAACTCTCCATACTTTATTTTCCCCATGTATAAAGTGCAGAGCTGGACTAACCAGTGAATATCTTCCTTTTTAAAGCCACAGACTCTTTTATTCAATGAGAATTTTACTTGGAAGTTTAGCATGTAAAATAAAACAGTGGTCGTGCTTTGACTCTGCTTAGCAACCCTTTATTAAGTATTTCAGAAGCCATTGGTCTGGATGGTCCGTAATGTCCTTCTAGCACTAAACAGAATTCTATTCAAGGCACAGAAAATGTTCATAAATTTGTACTAGTTCTCTTGAGGAAGCTGGAAGTTTAATGATATTTATATTCTGAGGACTGTTAATTAAGGCAAGTGGTTAGACAAAGCTGGGCATTTATCTGTTTGCTGTACTATCTTTTTCTGCCCTGCTCTGATTTTCAGAAGCTCTTGCCAACTTATAGCCAGATAGGTTAGACAAAGGCTGCACTGGCAGGAAATTGGAGGATAGGAGAAAATGTAAACCAGAATATTTCAACCTTTCTTTCTCTGTGTTAGGAGATGTCTCTGGCAGATAGGCTCTCCTCCCTTCTTCCAGAATCAGCTTGCTGGGTTAAGAGTGTTCAGGTACCCATTGATTCGAATAAAACCCCTCTCCCACTGTCCCACCGCCCTAGGGATGGAGGCAGCTTCTATTTGTAATTGTGTGCTAATATCTATGTGGCCTCACTACCATCCCCTTTGGACTTCAGTTCTTCTAGCACATGTAAAACAAGTTTCCTCTATCAATTTTCCTCTCTTAACTACCTGGAAAGGACTCTATTTTCTGACAAGTTCTGATATACTAACTGATAGTGATATATTGGGATTATATCATGAGGAACCTGAAAAGCATGTTAATGAGTTTGCATTTTATACCTTAATGTTGGGAACCCTGTATTTAAGTAAAGTTTGTTGTTGCAGTGTGGATACTGGAGTAGAAAAACCAATGAGAGGACACAGGTGACAACAGATGTTACCATAATACAATGGAACTGTTTTACTATTCAACTTTATCATAAAACATTTTACCCATTTCTGGCTATGTTTTTCTTGGGGAAATTTTTTTTTCCTTGGGGGAATTCTGCTCTCAAATATCTCTTGACTACTTGATCCACACTCACTTTTCACTTTGATTTTCAAAAGGAGTCAGATAGCACAGAGTGACGTGAGTTACCATGTTAAAGGAATTTCATGATAATGGAGGTAAAGATAACAAGAAAAATAATCCCTCTTCTAGGTATCTACCCAAGAAAAATAAAAACCTACATTTACAAACACTTGCATGCTAATGTTCTTAGCAAAACTATTCATAATAGCTCCAAACTGGAAGCAGTCTACAGGTCCATCATCTGGTGACTGGATGAACAAAATGTATGTATTTACACAGTAGAATACAATTGGGCAATAAAAAATAATGGACTCCTAATATATCATACAATGTTAATAAACTTCAAAAGCATTATGTGAGGTAAAAGATACCAGACAAAAAAGATCACATATTGTATGTCCCCCTTTGTATGGAATATTCAGATGATGCAAATATCTATAGAGACAAAAAGTAGATTAGAGGTTACCTGAGTTGGGGTGACGGTGGTGTAGGGAATTAACCTATAAAATGACATGAACAATCTTATTGGGGTGATGGAAATGTTCTAAAATGGATTTATGGTGATGGTTCCCCAACTTAGAAAATGCCTCAAGAAACCACTGAATTTGTACACTTGATATGAATGAATTCTATGAGATATTAAATATGTCTAACAAAGTCATTTTAAAAAAAGGAGGAATAGGCAGCAGCACTGTTATTAATCTAGGCTTTTTGAGAAACCAATTAGTTAGTTACTATGTTACTTTCTGCTATGTTGTCCACATATGTTGTCATTTCTTGGACTTTCATCCCCAAACACTGTTGACAGCTTTGATGAAGTCTAAACGATATCATTAGTCTGGTTCTCCTATACATCATTCATTCAGTTCCATCAAAAGACACAATGTGGTCAGATGGGTTCAGGCTCTTATAACATGTACTAATGAAAAAGGAGGGTCATTTTCTTGAAAGTTCAGGACTTTAAACTCCCATCATCATTTAACCCCCAAATGGTCTAGAATCTGATAGTCTAATACCAATTCCTAACAGATGTTTAGAGAAATAATAACAGGTGCCAGATGGTATACAGTTAGAGGTTTGGAAGAGAATGCTTGCTTTTGTTTTCTGTACCCAGTAGCTGAGAGATAGGTGATAAACAAATGCCTTTAAAAACAATTTCTGCCCATTATGGTAATAGCTTGAATTCCTATGATCTGAGGAATAAGATTCCCTGTTTGTCTTGCTGTGTCCTGGCAATAAGGCGCTTGCTGTGAAAAGATGCTGTTCATAACAAAGCTCAATGACTCACATAATAATCTATTGATTCTTCCCACACTGAGCTTGTCATTACCTTCAGATTAAAGCCCCCTCTTCTGATTCTAGTGTTCACAGATCTGCCATCACCAGACCAGTGAGTATCACACCATGATCTTTGAAATGGCCGAGCTGGATATTTAGTTTCCTAGCTTCATTATTCTTTCATGTTCTCTCTCTGGGAAGGAAAATAATGGGCCTTCACCTATCCACACCCAAACCTGTACCTCAGCATAGCCAGAAGAGAGGAGATTTCACTCAGCGGTAGCTCTGCCATCATTCATTGAGGGACCTCGGGAAAATTACTGAACCTTAGATTCTTCATCTACAGAAGACCTCTTACAGTGCCTGTCACCACCATAGCACCACGTGGAGAGGAATGTCATAGAGGTAAATATTTTTAAAAATTTATTAGAAGAGTATTCAGATACTTTTTATTTGGGGCTGAATTCAAGGGGAATGTCGGACTTTTGGAGGTTTTCAGATACTTTTGATTCTGGGCTGAATTCAAGCAGAATTTCAGACCTTTGGGTGTAGAAAGGAGGAAAGCAGATACTACAATTAACCTGAAATTTTTCACGTGCTTCAACACCTTCAGATCCCAAGAGTTCCCTGTTTGGTGCTCCTCATGCTAGGATCTTTGCAGCTGATTGGAGTAGAGGAGGTCAACTGCAGATCCCTTGAAAACTGAATCCTAGGAAGACTGGCAATGGATGCCGCTACCAGCCACACATTCCCACTGGCAAGATGTCCATCCCCATCAAAATGCTGTCCCCTGCACTCTTGTCTGTTGCCTTTCCTCTGCCCTGCCACATCTATATTCTTTTCATCTCCACTTAATAGATGCCTAAATGCCTGACATACAACAGCAATGCCTGTTTCCATGGAGCTGCTGCCGCCGAGAAGACTTGCAACAGACAATAACAAGGTGGGAAATGGCTTCCTTGCCGGAGATGAAAAAAAGAAGCTGTCCTGATGAGGAAATCTATTTCCAACTCCTGTCACTGAAATTCCCCTCTTCTGCCTCTGCTTTTCTTTCTTATCCACCCCCAGAAGCAATTACTCCCTCACAAGCCAATACACACAGCAGAGAAAATATTGATTCTATAACTTGATTTTGGTAAATGCTATTGAAGTGAGGAGAATGGTTTACACAAAGGTAGGGCCTTCGGATTAAGACCAGGTTTCATCTCTTATCATGTCTTTTATTGCTTCAGAAATCTAAAGGTCAAATATATACATTGGAAGAAAACCACCATTACCTCTATATCAGCTTGTGCAGGTGTGTCATACACCTTACCTGTGTCCCTATCAGTTTATTAGAATAAAGACACTTTAAAATACCTGATGCATGTCAGATACAATTCTGGGCTCTGAGGAAATAAAGATGACAGGGCACCTTCCTTTCAGGAGCTCACGCCTTAGAAAGGTAGGCATTTGAATAGCTACCTGTAGCATGTTCTGCTAAGTTATTCAAAAATGTAATAGGAGCACACACATAGTAGCAAAGAATTGTGGGGACAAAGAATTTGAGAATAGCTATTGGAGAAAGGACATTTACACTGGGCTTCAAAGGATAAATTGAAATTTCCTGGTTGGACAAGTATGAAGAGCATTTCAGCAGAGGCAAACTGAATAATGACCTTGAAACATGGCATATCCAAGGTACCTGTAAGAAGGTTAGAATGCTAGGTAATATTTCACCAAGGGTATTCATCAGCATTACTGTCATTGAGGTGTTTATCTAATTCTTCAGTTTCCTGAGCCCCAGGCCAAGCCCCCTGAATCAAAATATCTGAAAGTAGGGCCTAGGAATCTGAATTTTAGAAGTGCATGTGATGAAGGTTGAGGACCCTCTGACTTAGGCTGTTCTAGGTAGTCTGGGGAATGCGGGGAAGGACACATTAACCTATGACCCCAAGTCCTCCTGTGCTTATACATCTTTATACCATCAGAAAGATTGGTCAATTTGGTTCCAAACGTGTTCAGCCAAATAAACAGAATTCACTGTGTGTAAATACATTATTGTAAATTATAAAACTTCTGTAAAGAGAAGCCAACTTGTAAATTATAAGTCAAAAGAAAAAGGTTTAACTGACCCTGTTTAAAAATGGGAAAATGTTTTCTAGACTGTTGTCAGCTTCAAAGAGAATCTTCTTCTCACATGACAGGGGGGACCTTGGTTAAAATTTCTCCCTGATGGGCAGTACCAAACTCTCTAAAGGAGTCTCCAAAGGGAATCAATACAGAGTTGTTCACAGTAATTTCTCCATCCTTGAGCTTAGTTGTACAGGGCTGGGTGACAGTAGAGCCACTATGAGGAGGGCAGGGCAGAGAACAAGCTTGGAAGTTGATGGACTCCCGGCCAGAGGCACGGAGCCTGGAACAGAAAGACTGGATGCTTCAGAGAGAGATGGACCTCTTTTCAATGGGCACATCAGCATCAGTGCAAATTGACGATTTTGTTTAAGAAGCAGAGAACATAAATTTGGCAGAGCAGCACAATAAAGGCAGAAAGGGGCAAAATATTGGTAGCCATTCAGAGCTATGCACTTTTCTAACCTATCCTCAGAGTGATTTGTTCCTGATTTCAGAGCCAAATAGTAATCCTAAATACTTACATTGTAAAAAATTGCTCATATAAATATCTGCAGTTAAATTACTGATACATAATTCAGTCAGTATTGACTTACTTTTTCTCAACAAAACCCTTTTCCCTCTCTAAGACAGTGTTTCTCATATTATGACCAACAGACTTCTCTATCAGACCTTACTGAGCTAGCTTGTGAGAAAGCAGAGATTTGGGTTCTACCTCTGGTCTTCAGAAGCAGACTGTCTAAGTTTAGGGGTTGGAATCTGCATTTTCAAATCCTCATACAGGTGATTCTGAGGCACATGAAAGTCGAAGAACTTATACTCTGAAGTGCCTGATTAAACTTCTCTTTTTCAGATCTTGTTGAAGTAAGATAACTGAACTGAGAGCCCTCACTAGGACCAGTCTGATAGGGTAGAATTGGTATGGAAGTTGAAAGAAATTGGGCCCAAAGAGGTGCAGTTTTATTCAAGAAATGAATGGAACAGGCCAGCTGTAAAAATATCTGAATATTTGGTTAATTGAATTAAAAGAATCAAGTCATTTTGATATTGTAAAACCAGTAAAAAAAATCAGCTCTTTATAATGCCCTTGCATCATTGGGAGACTAATAAATCAAACATAGCTCATAAAGATTAAAAAGGAATCATAAAATAATAGGGCTGGAAGAAACCTTAAATTTGGCCTGGTCTGGTGTTTTATTTTACAAGTGAAGAAATCAGAGCCTGGGGAGGCCTAGTGACCAAGGTCATACAGCTCATTAGTGGTTAAGAACAAAAACATTCTGATTTCTGGCCTATGGTACCTCCCTTGAGACTAGGATAAGTCGCCATTACTGGAAAGGTAAAATAATATATTTTTTTCCCCTTAAAAAGTGAACCATGAGAGACTATGGACTCTGAAAAATAATCTGAGGGTTTTGAAGGGGCGGGGAGTGGGAGGTCGGGGTACCAGGTAGTGGGTATTATAGAGGGCACGGATTGCATGGAGCACTGGGTGTGGTGCAAAAATAATGAATACTGTTATGCTGAAAATAAATTAAAAAAAAAGTAGTCTTGTCTTTTCATTGAGAGGGGAAAAGTCACTAAAGTAAAAAGTACAAAGATGCTGACTCATGGACTAAAAGGGAGCTTCAATGATTTGATGATCCTGGCTTGAAATCGTCATTCAATCATTTAGTCATTCATTCAATAAGCATTGTAGGATGACAGCTCTCCTCGTACTTAAAGCAGGAAATGCTTTCCAAAGAGAGAGAGAGTGTGCCATTTCAGAAGATGACACTGTGGAGAGCTTACTGTTTGGTTGCCAGTCCCTCCCTCTTCTGTCTTCACCTGCCCCATGTAAATTTCTCTCTCACACTGTTGCTCAAATTGAACTGTCCACCCTGGGAGGCCAAGTTTATTCTCCCTCTATACCTCCCCCACCCATTATGGTTCTCTTTTTGGTTCTCCAGATTCTGTAATTCAAAGATCAAGCTTGAGAGTCTTTACTTCCTTCAAGACTGTTCTTTCTTCTTGGATCTCAAAGACCTATCCTTCAGTGAACTCCTGTTATAACTCTTACACTCCTGCTACACCATTATAAATGATAGACTGTTATTTTTGTTTTCCATTAGTTACAATTTTGCTAGTGTGGCTTTTATAGGCAGCAGATGTGGTTGAAAGAGCACATGGATTGTAGCCAACATTGCCACCTAACTGCCTGGATTCCTTGTGACGTGCGGGGTATCTCACTAACATGTAACTTCACCTCAAAGACTTTCCCACCCTCAGTCCACCCCTTGACAAACCTTCCTTTGTTCTGTGTTTCACTAAATTATATGCCACATCTGGCCAGAAACAAGGGGTCATCTTTGACCATTACCTCTTTTCCACATAGCGACAATTATAAAATACAATTTCCCCTGTAACATCTCCAGAATCCCCCCACTTCTCGTCACCACCACTCCTGCTACTTTTCTTAGCACTGCCACCCATTCTTACCTAGATCATCATAATAACTCCTAACTCCAATTAGGACTTCCAATTGCCTCCTTTAATGTTTGCTCCATTCTGCAGCCATGATGATTGTTCGTAACTTCTCAAACTGTCACTTCTCTGCTTAAAACTTTTGGCTCTAACAGTAAAGCTGCAACCATTCAAAATCCTCCAGGCCTATCTCTTTTTACTTTCCTACCTTGAACTTCATTCCCATCAAGACCAAACTGTTCACGTAGTGCATCAGGTTCTCTGTTGCTGCTGGACCTTTGCACACACTGGTTCCTATGCCCGAAATGCCTTTCTTTCACATTTTTGCTTGACTGCCGATGATTTTAAGAACTTAGAAATGTCTTTTTCTAAGCTAGGAAGTTCCAGTGATCCAGGTGTCACTCCTGTGTATTTTCTTAATGCTCTGAGCTTACTCCTTGCAATGTGTTGAATTGTGTCCCTTCAAATGATACATTGAAACCCTAAACCAGGTATCTGTGAATGTGAACTTATATGGAAGTAGGATCTTTGCAGATATGATCAAGTTAAGGTGACATCAGTAGGGTGGGCTCTAGTCCCCAATACTATTGAATGCTACATGAAAATGCAGCCACACAGGGTGAAAATTATGTGATGACACAAGGAGAGATTGGAGTGATGCAGCTGCATGCCAAGGAATGTCAAGTGTTGACGGTCATGACTAGGAGCTAGGAGGAAACAAGGGGGAATCCTACCCAGAGTCTCAGAGGAAGCATGACCCTAATGACACCTTGACTTTAGACTTCTAGACTCTAGAACTATGAGAGAATAAATTTCTGTTTTTTAAGTTTCCCAGTTTTATGACACTTTGTTACAATAGCCCTAAGAAACTAATACACTTCACTGGGGTTCCTCAGCCATCTGTGTACTCCACGTTCTCTGGCTTCCCTAGTGTTTAGGGTTAGGATCATGTACTGGCTTCTGGTCAGTGTGCTATGGATAGAAGTGATATTAGCCAAATTGATCCTGCTTAATCCTCCAGGAGAATTTTCCTATGCAAGGGCAGATTTGGGGTCCCCATGGTAACTTTGAGAGCCCACAACTGAGTAGCTACAAGATGAAGGAGGTTGATCCAATATTCATAGGGTTTTTATGCATGGAAAATAAAACTTGACTGTGTGAGCCACTGAAATTTAAGGGACTATTGATGACCATGGCAGAGCCAAGCCTATTTTGACTAATATACAAAGCAATGTGGACACAGGGGAGATTCTGAGAAGTGCCTGTTGGTTGGCTAATTAAACCGTCACAACAAATAAAGATAACAGAGAGTCCTGACTGAATAAAGACTGAGAAATACAGGCATCTTTATGTTTCCTCTTGGCATGCTTTGCTAGCTTAAAAAAGGGTCTGGGACTTGAATGTTTTGACTGAGAAGAGACTGCCCAGCCAAGACAGCTGCTGTAGTGAGGCTGTCCCGCCATGACACTGGACTGGTCCTTGTGCCTGAGTTTTAAAAGAAATTCATTTAGTGGGACTAACTAACTTGAATGCTGCCTGATTCACCAACTTCCTCTCTCTGCAGGTGAAAAGGGTATAATATTTTTATTATCAAGCATGTTTTGATAAGATGTTATTGTTGTGCAGCAGCTCTTGCCATAAAGTTAATAGGGATAGTTAATTAAGACATTAAAATCTAAGCTACAGTAATTATCTGGAAGTAAAGTAAATGTCTAGTAAGCTAGAAAACAGAGCATCACCAATAAAAGACACAAATTGAGCAGACATTCTCTAGTAATGCAATTAAAATTTAACAATGTAAACCAGATAGCCACTTGTTACTAAAATGTGAATCTAAAGCTTTATACGCACAGAGACCTAAGTCCCAGAATATTTGGGCAAGAGTGCCAATGCTTAATTGGTGAATAGGACTCATTTATATTTGACCATGCATCAAGTGTTCCTGGGATGAGAAAGAGGTTTTGTTGGTCACAGTGGTTCCTTAATGCCCAGAGGGCAAGAGTCATCAGCGTTTATTTATTATGATTAACTCACGAAGGGCACATATGAGTGTATCCTGCTGAATTCTCACTTTTAGTTAGAACAAGGACTGTAGTGATGTCCTGCAATCCAACTATTCTTCTCTTGTCTATTTTCCCTGCCACACACAGATGACTATTCTGTACCTTTTCCTCTCCCTTCAGTCTCTAACACTTCTTTCCCAACTTCATTCTCAGCTAATGACAATGCTTCTTATTTCACTGAGGAAACAAAATCAATAGCAAGAGGATGTCCACACATTCCAATAACCACACTAATTCATCTGTCCCCATGCATGCTGACTTGTCTACTATTACTCTGGAAGAAATGTTTGAGATCCTATGCTTATGCACTAGACCTTAGCTCTTCTTACCTACTCAAGGCATTAGTACTACAGAAATACTTCCCTCTCTCTTTTCCAGCAAGCTTTTTTCTTCTCTGCTGGATTCTTTTTTTTTTTTTTTTTTTTTTTTACTGGATTGTTGTTATCAATATGCAAGGGTCAAGAACTGGGAGGAGTCGGATATTTTACCCTACGTGCAAACCACAAGTTAACCTGCCATAAAAGTTTATGGCTGCTAGCAGAAGCTATGGGACTCCTGAGTCAGAAACAAAGGACTTTATTTATTATTGACAGAAACAGCAGTAGCCAAAGGTTCAGCATTTTATTGTTGGTTCCCTGAGCCCTAACACTTACATGGTAATGCAAAAAGGGCAGGTGACACCCACATACACAGTAAATTACATTACAGGAGAGGAATTCTGAGCTTGAATTATTTATTATACTGGACAGTAAATATGCCTGCCCTTTGTTCTGGAGGGAGATACTTTGTCTTCAAAAGCTGTTCATCATAGAAATTTCCTTGAAAAGAAAATCTAGAGCAGAAGCAACCATTGTCTCTGCTCACAAGACCTGCATAAATATAAAAGATCCATGAAAAATCACCTTCTAACAGCAAGCATGCTTTAATGTCTCCCATCATTAATAAAAACTTTCTTAACCCCATAACCTCTCTACTTACCACCTAATTTCTCTCCTCTTCTTTATAGCTCTAATCCTTGGAAGACTTGCCTATGATAGTTGACTCAAATTTATCTCCTGTTCTCTCTTGAATATACTACCATTAGGCTTTCACACCTGCCCTGCTTTGTCAAGGCCACAAATGAAATTTGTGTAGCAAATCTGAAGGTCAATTTTCTTTTTATATTTCTTGACCAAGCTGAAGAATTTGACACAGTGAATAACTTTCTCTTCCTTCAGGCACTTTTTTCCCATAGTATTCCTGGACAACATTACTTTCCTGTTTTGGCTATCTACCTCACTAACTGTTCCTTCTAGTTTTCTTAGCTGGTTTTTCTTCATCCTCCATTATCCTGGAGTCTTTTCTAGGGTCAGAACTATGAGCACCCTCCCCCCCCCATCTATATAGATATCCATATCCAGGATATACAACCAATACTGGATATGTAAAACTGTTGGATATTCAGGATTAAGACTTTAATGATTGACAACTCTCCAGTCTGGGCCTGTGCTTTGAAATTTGGACTAATATATCTAACTACCTATTCCCCATCTCCTCTTGAATGTCTCTTTGACATATCAAACCTAATGGGTATAATACAGAACTGATCATCCTACTCTTAAGTCTGCCCCTCCCATCAGTGCTTGCCCATTTTATCAAAGGGCAATTCTATTATTTCAATTCCTTAGGCCAAAATCCTTGCACAATTCTTGCTTCTTCCCTGTCTCTTATGTACCCCATTTCATCAGCTGCAAATTCTGTTGACTCTACTTTTAAAATATACACAGAATCCAATCACTCTTTAACTTCCACTGTTAACATTCTGGACTAAGCCACCATCATTTCTTCCTGGCATTATACAAGCCTCCTAAATGTACTAACTTCTCCCTCTTTTGTTCCCCTACAGTCTATGCTCAACATAAAAGATCCTCTTAACACGTAAGTCAGATCATGTCGCTCCCACTTGAAACTTACCACTACATTCAGAGAAAAATCCATAGCCTTCACAGAATCTTCTCCTCCGCATTAAATCTTTGACTTCAACTTCTACGTTTTCTTTTGCTCCACTGGCCTCGTCCTAGGTTTATGTCCTTTGTGATTACTACTCTTCTCTGTACCTAATATGCTCTTTCCCCAAGATATTTTCCGCGTTTCTTCTCTAATCTCTTTTATATCTTTACTCAAATATCACCTGAGCATATCACTGTAATTTGAAAGGACACTTCCACACTGATCACTTCTTATACACCTTGTAACTTTATTTTTTAATCCATAACATTAACTAAAATCTGATCTAATATGTATAGTTGATTGTCATTATTCACAATAGTTATTGCTCTGTGAATGCTGAGTTAGCAAATACTGAACCACCGCTCTTACTGTGAGCTTCGGCCACAATGTTTTCTTCAACCATCAATATATAACCTTATTTTATGTGTGCTTCTGTTTAAAAACACTTTATTTATTATGTTTTGCTGATACATTAACATGAAACTTACAACTTATGCCTGAACAAAGTCTGTCTAACACATATTTTCTGTGTAAGGGATATTATAGCCTTCTTGCGCTAAGAAACACTAGATAGCACTTAAGCACTATGCTTGTAGGGGGAGGGATGGTGGTGTGAATTTTAAACAGCAAAATCATTAACACAAAAATGAGAAAAATGAGGCACTAAATAGACCAAGAAAAGACACTTTTAATATGAGAGCAGTTTGACCTCGCTTAGGAATTTGCCTATTAGGTGACAAGTTTTTCACTGCTCTGGTATGTTTACAAATGACCAAGAAAACACTGTGGAATATTGATTTCTGAGTTACAAATAACTTTAAGCAAGTAGGAGAAATTGCAAATAAGAATTCTGTGAATAATGAAAATGGACTGTGTTTATTACATATATCATTAATGTGTTTATGATGTAACTATTATGTATATATTGCAAATTTCCTCTTACTAAGATGTGAACTCTAAGAGCCTGGGGATTTTTGTCAGTTTATCTCACTGATATATTCCCAGCGCCTAGAATAGTACCTGGCATACTTGACAATGTTGAATAAATAATTTAAGGTGCTTTTCTTTTTTTTTTTTTTTAAAGATTTTATTTATTTATTTGACAGAGAGAAATCACAAGTGGGCAGAGAGGCAGAGAGAAAGAGGAGGAAGCAGGCTCCCTGCTGAGCAGAGAGAGCCCGATGTGGGACTCGATCCCAGGACCCCGAGATCATGACCTGAGCCGAAGGCAGCGGCTTAACCCACTGAGCCACCCAGGCGCCCCTAAGGAA
>NC_081560.1:126296169-126353155 GCF_022355385.1 Mustela nigripes
CAATGTTGAATAAATAATTTAAGGTGCTTTTCTTTTTTTTTTTTTTTAAAGATTTTATTTATTTATTTGACAGAGAGAAATCACAAGTGGGCAGAGAGGCAGAGAGAAAGAGGAGGAAGCAGGCTCCCTGCTGAGCAGAGAGAGCCCGATGTGGGACTCGATCCCAGGACCCCGAGATCATGACCTGAGCCGAAGGCAGCGGCTTAACCCACTGAGCCACCCAGGCGCCCCTAAGGTGCTTTTCTTAAGGTTGGGAACTTCTGTGCTACTAAGGATTCTGAAGGGCCGAATTGTTGATACTGGAGATAAGAGCTCCAGAAACTCCAAAACCATGGGAGTATTTAGAGTTAATTGTCCAGGTAAATATGTGAATTTGGTATGCCAGAGAAATAAAGCCAAATGGGTCATCAAACACAAAGGAGGTAGGAACAGATATGGAGAACAAGGTTATTGACCCGGGTAGCTGAAAGCTAGTAGAAGAATGTACTGAGGACTGGGCTGAAAGCCAAGTTGGATTGCAATCAGGAAAGGCTCTCAAACTTCAGTGAATGTCTTTGGCTGGATATTTCATGATTATGATAGTGAACATTTTGGGAGGGCCAACTGGGTGTAAAATACAGCAATATGGAATATACCAGTAGCTGTGAGTTGCTTGAAATCAGCACATGTGTCTGATTCAACTTTGCACTTCCAGCTCCTGGCAACACTTTATAGTAGGTACTAAAAAAAGGTTTATTGCATTGAAGAAACTTCTATTATCTGTAATAGTACTCTTGGGCCAGGGAGAAAGAAGTGTTTCTGCAAATTCTTGGGTCCGTGGGTCTTAAAAAGAAGGCCTCCATTCAGACTGGACGCCATGTTAACCAGGGCCCTAACTGAGGGGTGAATTTCGTTCTTCCTGTTCTCTGTCCCACTGCGGCTTTCTGATCCAGACTTTTCTGGATTTACTTAGCCCTGCTGTGTCCTGGAGTAGACCCATCAAAACAAAATGTTTTGGAGTTGATTGACTCAGTTGCTTTTTCTGGGGTAACAGTTCTTTTTTTTTTTTTAATATTTTTTAAAGATTTTTATTTATTTATTTGACAGAGATTACAAGTAGGCAGAGATAGGCAGAGAGACAAGAGAAAGCAGGCTCCCTGTTGAGCAGAGAGCCAGATGTGGGGCTCGATCCCAGGACCCTAGGACCATGACCTGAGCCGAAGGCAGAAGCTTTAATCCACTGAGCCATCCAGGCACCCCTGGGGTAACAGTTCTTAATCTGGCATATATGAGTCGGCCTCAAGTCTGTGAACTTCACCAAATGTAAAATGTGCATATGTGCCTGTGTGAAATTTTCCAGGGAGAAGATTCACAGATTCCTCTAAGGGGAACTCAATATGCAGAAAAAAACTGAGAATAATTTCTTGGAATGATACTGATGGTACATGCAGATGAGGGATAGAATTAAATATGATGAGAAAAGAACCAAAAAGAGTGTCCATCTAGGCAGTTGATTGCTTATCCACATAGGGAGTTTCTAAAACTTTGGTGTGCGTGGAGATCTCTTGAGGATCTGGTATAAAATAGATTAATATTTCACTGACATTAAGATTTAGTAAATTCAGATTAAGGTTCTGGAACTGGCCTTTTAAATAAGTTTAACAGGAGATTTTGAGGTAAGTGTCCCCCAGAGCACACTCTTGACTTTCTAACATGTTTGGCCAAGTAAAGACAAGGCTTTTCACTATTTTTTAATCAGCTGGGACCATTTCATTTCTCCTGGAGAGTGGTTCCCATATACTGGTTCCCACACCTGGCTTGGCACAACACTCAGTGGAGCTGGTGCTTAATGGTGTTGATAGTGGTGGTTTTAAAACACAGACGTTGGGGTGCCTAGGTGGCTCAGTGGGTTAAGCTTCTGCCTTCGGCTCGGGTCATGATCTCAGGGTCCTGGGATGGAGCCCCGCATTGGGCTCTCTGCTCAGCAGGGAGCCTGCTTCCTCTTCTCTTTCTGCCTGCCTCTCTGCCTACTTGTGATCTCTCTCTGTCAAATAAGTAAATAAATAAAATCTTAAAAAAAAAAAACCAATACAGATGATCAGGCCACACCCCCAGAGACTCTTATTCACTAGAGCTGGGGGGTGGGAGGGAGCTGAACATCTACTTTCAAAAATCTCCCAAGGTTATTTTGCACATAGCCATAATTAAAACCATTGGAATAGAGGCCAGGACCAAGGCATTCATGTTGAAATAATTCCACACAGTATGGGAAGCTTTCCTTGTGCATTTGGTCCCAGAAGCAAACTGGAAGTTAAATATTACAACAAAGCTTTGCTGTGAAAACATTTCCATTTTATTAACCTTTGGACTCCTCTTCAAAAGGCAAGTAAGCAAGTAACTGTTTAACACTTGTTAATGTTTTACTTTCACAGAGGTCAGTGAAGGGAAACATAACCCATGGATTGGATTTCAAAATGGAGTATTAGCCATGTAAAAGCCAAAGTGAGATCTGTACTAGGACTTATGGCATCGTCACTGCTCCAAGCAACAGTTTGATTAAAATGAAAATGACCCAATTAAGGAGCTTGAGTGAAATCTCAGAAGGAATAACAATACCAGGGACTCAAACTTTTTAAAAAACAGTATGTTCTCCAAACACCAAATGAGAATGATTCAAATGTATCATTAATGCTCAAAATCACCTCCAGTTATAGATACAGAATATTTAGTAATTACTTTGGTTTCTAATACTCTCAAAATTATGAAGAGAAGCTAATCAGTTAATATCCATTAGTAAAGAAAATGCACAACCACTACATACTATTTATACAAAGGACAGGCTAAAACTAAAACCCTGAAGAAAGTTGTAGTATTACTTTATAAGACATTCAGTTTAATTGAACAGATGCTCATTCAGTGGTCCTTTACTGTGATTCAAATGAGATAACGTACACAGAGTCCTAATCATGATATCCATTATATAGTCAATGTTTAATAAGGTATCATCCTAATACCCGAGGATTCTGGAATCCTGTGACATTTCTAATGGGCATGGAAGTTCCCACGTGACTTGGGACTAGAATTTCTGACTGATGACAGGCTTCTAAATACCACAATTAAATTCTCAATCCAGAGTGATGAAGACTACCCTAACATCTACTTCAGGAAGATGGTGATATTTTTCTAAAGCATGATGAAGTGAAGACACATATTCCCCATCTTAACAACACAACTGTAGTATTGGAAAAAAAAAACCTCAAGGGGTTTCAGACTATTAGTTTCAAATTCCTAGGAAACGCCAGAGGAAATGTAAACTGCGAAAAGCAAGTCAAATACCTGAACTCCCCTGGATTTGTCTAAAAGAATGTCACATTTGGAGGGAAAATTTCTTGGGAATCTTTCCAGGCTTCTTCATATCTCACTCCTGTTTTCCACTGGAACACTTCACTGGTGTTTTTTGTTGTTGTTGTTTTGTTTTGTTTGTTTGTTTGTTTTCCCCTACCCCTTCCACTCACTGCAGGATTTAATGATTAAGACTCTTTTTTGGGGGGCGCTTGGGTGGCTCAGTGGGTTAAGCCCCTGCCTTCGGCTCAGGTCATGATCTCAGGGTCCTGGGATAGAGCCCCACATCAGGCTCTCTGCTCGGCAGGGAGCCTGCTTCCCCTCTCTCTCTGCCTGCCTCTCTGCCTCCTTGTGGTCTCTGTCTGTCAAATAAATAAATAAAATCTTAAAAAAAAAAAAAGGCTCTTTTTTGCTCCCTTAATTCTCATCACTTAAGATCTTGGCATGCCTTGCTCTATGTAGTACTACACTAAACCTACTGAATCAAAACCACATGTTATCAGCATCCACCAGTCATTCATTTGTGTATTAAAGTTTGAGAAGCACTGGTCTAACACACATAATTTAGTTTCCCTTTGTTTCATGATGCCCACAGAGAGTTTTAAATTGTACATTAAATTTGTGGTTAATGGTTAATTCAGTAAGCAACAGGAGACATGGAACATTTTTTGAACAGCAGAATAAAGGAGCACATGCCTGAAATTTGTTCATCTTGATGACCAATGATAGTCTTATTGCACTAAGATTTCTAAATTACTTTGGCTTATGAGACAATTTGAGTAGAAGCTGAGAACTATATATTAGAGCAAATAGCATGCACCATTTAAAAAAATTAACTGGCTTGGATCTTATAATTGGGAACAGAATATAGCTACATCAAGTTATGTATTCCTGTTAAGCCATTATCTACCCTCCTGCAAGAGGAAGTAGCCTCACAATAACGTTAATCATTTTAAACTGCAACCTGAAGAGGTTGTAATGGTTATTTTTTCTGACATGCTTGTGATTTAGTCTTATGAGTCATTCTTCTTAGAAAAATAGAAATTGGATCTGAACCACGGACTTGTACAGAAATAGCTCATGGTTCAGCTCCCCACGTCTCTCACTCTGCTTTGACTTTTCTTTGAAAAGCAAATTCTCTTAACTTTGTGATTTTTTACGTTAGAAGCTACCAAGTCTAGATCCATACCACTGGACCTTTTTTCAGTGAACGGGCCAGTTAGTTCAGCAAACAAAAGCCAACTCAACCAACAGCAGATACCAATAGGTGGTAGGCAAAAATAATACCTAGGAGCAATATCAAGAATAAAAAACAGAGGGTAAGGGCGCCTGGGTGGCTCAGTGGGTTAAGTCTCTGCCTTCAGCTCAGGTCATGATCTCAGGGTCCTGGGATTAAGCCCTGCATCAGGCTCTCTGTTCACCAGGGAGCCTGCTTCCCCTCACCCCCACCTGCCTCTCTGCCTACTTGTGATCTCTATCTGTCAAATAAATAAATAAAATCTTAAAAAAAAAAAAAGAGGGCAAATATTTAAAGCAATAGAAGACAAAGTGGTAAGGACAATCCCAAGACAGTCAAAAATTAGAACAGGAATAGTGGTTAGCATTATAGGCTAATTCTAAGCTTCCCTAATGCAAAATTTACACCTATAATGTGTTGCTTTAGGACCAGATGGATACTTTACATATATTTTTCCCTAATTCCCTAGTACCTTGCAAGGTGGGTATCATTATTTGCTCTTCAAAGATGAGCACACCAAGACCCACAGTTTATCTAACTTGCCCCAAATTATATTCAGACCAAGAAAAGAATCAGGATATTGTCCCAGGTTTGACTCTCTGAAGCCCATGACCCATTCACTCTACCATACCTCTTTTGAGGAAAGGATGAGCTTCAATTTTTCTACCCACTGAAAATTATCTCACTGTGAAGAGAAGAGCTCCTTGACTTCCTAAACCACCATTTTCTAGAGTGTGCTCAATGGCATGCCAGATCTGAGAGATTCTCTGTGAAAAAAGTGTTCTACAGACAGGTGAGTTAAGGAAACAGAGGATACTTAGTGGATCCCAATGAACATTTAAGAAGGCCTTGTGAACTATTTGACCTTGAGACATTTGTTCTACTTGTATTTGCTATTTTAAAGAACACTGTAGGAAATGTTGCCTTCTTTCTTTGAAGTATCTATGTCTAGATTCTTATTAACAAAATAAAACAATAAAAAATCCTAAGCATTTTGGGAAAACCATGGAATATTTCTCTTAGAGGCAGATAAAGGACTCACACATTTGCAAATGGTCTTCAAGCTAATAACTAACTCTTGAACTCCTTCCCCTTCTCTTTCTCCCACACATTTGGACTATGCATTCGGATCTTTCCATGCCTCTCAACTCTGACCTCTTCAATAGGGATAGAATACCCGTTGTCATTGCTTGGTTTCAGAACCTTCATTTCCATATTTCATCTTCCACACTTCATTTTTCCAATCATCTTCATTTTCCACACTTCATCTAGTAATCTTTCTAAAAAAATAATCATAAAAAAAACAAATCTGCTTGTGCCAAATTTCATTTTAACACCTCTATTATCTCTCTGCTGCTTACTAGACAAAGATCAAACATTTTAGCTGGCACATGAACTTCACACTTTGTTTCCAGGATATATCTTGATACTCTCTGATCAATCTGAGCTCAACACTGTTCCTAGCACATTCCAGGTTCTTTATGTAGTGTATGATGCCCTGTGCTCAGAATGTTCTTTCTTCCCTTCTTTGCATGGCAAATTCCATTCTCCCTTCACACCCAGTTTAATTACCATGGCCTTTCAAATACCTGTTTCAGCATTCTGGGGCAAAGTTTGCTACTTTCTTTTTTATGCTTTTACAGGTTTTTGCTCCTTTCTCTATAGGTTTACCGGGTAGATTTTAAATTTACTTGCTTTCTAGTTTCTCATCCTCGCTAGAATGCAAACCTCTTGAAAGTAAGAACTCATTTATTTTCACAGCCTTATTTTTCATAGGTGTTAATTAAATGTAGCAAAAATTGATAGCTTGTTACAGAGCACCCCAGATATAAAGATTTAGCTCTAGCAGCTGCCCTATTATCTCTCTTACATTCTCTCATTTTGAGGTTAAGCTTCATCACACTCTAAGTTTCTTAGTTTTATGTATTTTTTCCTTTCCAAGTTTCACAATTACTTCTTTAGGACTGCAGCCTGCAGTGTAACAGTCCATCATACCATTTCTTTGATCACTCGGAGCCTCTTGAACCAGGCTTATCATTTCTTGCACAAGTATTTATGATATAAGCCTTGTTTTTCATGTAGAGAATATTTTCCTTTTGAGAGGCATCCAAACTATTTCCCAAGAACTTGAAAGTCAGTGGATTGAGCACATCTTCCCCCACAGTGATGCATTTCTCCTTTGCTTATTTCAGAGATCCTTGTCAGGACAGCATAGTGTAGGTGTAAGGCCAGTTGTTCTCAAGAGTGTTGTCCCTGGAGAAACATCAGCAACATCACTTTGGAACTGAGATAAATGAAAAATTTCTGGTCCTGTCTCTGACCTACAGAATCAAAAATTCCAGAAGTGGGGCTTTATCAGCTATGTTTCAACAAGCCTCTAGATGAGTCTGAAGCCCAACAACATTTGAGAACCTCTGCTGTAGGAGTGTGGGCTTTCAAGTCAGACTACCTAGAGTCAAATCCTTATTCTGCCTCTGGACCTTGTGTGCTCCTTACTATACTGTACTCTCGTGCTGTATCCCACATCCTCTTGACGTGCATTATAACTCCTGCTATTGCTGTGGTAACTGTCTTGACCACACTTTGCCTAGGCTGCATTCATCTCTTGCTTTCTGCTGCCATGTGGGACCTGGTCAACATTCTAATGCATACGTAAACCTGAAAGTGACATGCAAATCTGAAAGAGTTGGCCACTTTGGGGGCAATCTTTGGCCAATGAGACAATGGACGCCATTATTAAATTATCTCTTCTTCTCTTTCTTGAGGACAATTTTGTGACTTCTTTTCCTCAGCTCCTCCAAGTTGTAGATGGACTGAGGCCCAGCTGACCACTCAGTGACTGTGTCAGTTACATGGCTTTGACTGGCTTTCTGTGCTTCCCTCTTTTACATTTTCCAGTCCCCCATTCCTGTCCCTCAGGGTCACTTCCCAAAATAAACTACACAGTAGGCAAGCCTTTGTTTCAAGCTCTACTGATGGGGGATTCCTAACTATGACATCAGGCAAGTTTCTTTACTTCTCCAAATAAGCCTCAGCTTCCTAACATGAATGAATATAATTGTGTTTACCTTCTAACCTTTTTCAGAGTATGAAGTGTGATAACACAGGTAAAGGGCTTAGAAGCACACCTAGAACAAAGTAAATATCAACCATGAGGGTTCCTATTATTCCCTTCTTCCTTTAATTTTTCATAACTATGCTGTCTCCATCTGTGGCAGCATTTTTATATCTTATAGATGAAAAGCCTAGTCTCTAGAAAAAAAATATAAATTTTGGGATGGATACCAGCTTTGAGTATCTCATCCTTTCTTCTTTGTCTTTCAGGATAGCTAAAGTTGAAATGGGAAGATTGAATCTGTTTGAATCAGAAAGCATTAAATCCAAATCTTGGCTGCAATTATCAGCCGAATGAATTTCTAAAAGTATTACATATTCTGTTTTATCTTGAGATCATCTTACCTACCTTTCAAGGTTTCCAGGACCCATAAGAAAGTTAAATAATTCATATAAAGTGTCAGGCACATGATAAGTGCTCAATAAATGCCAGTTCCTTCCATCATTTGAAGATGTTTCTTTGTTAAAAAAAAAAAAAAAAATCCCTCTTTGTTTCCATTTTATTATCCTTATCCTCCTCCAAGACCTCATGTTTTCCTGCACCTTATCTCTTGTTATACATTCACAACGGCTTTTTGATTTCTTATGTAATCTTTATAGCCTTTAATCCATACTGTATCCTCATGTAGACCCTTCTAGAAACATTGTAGCATTTTTACAGACTTGATAATCTAGTCCTAACCTACTTATGCAATCTTATTTTTACTACTTCAAATTCTATTTCTCATACCGTCTCCATTTTTTATCAAACTAGATAACCACATCTTGTATGTTCACTCCTCCCCACCCATCCTCACATCCCTCACTTTCATTTCTGACCATTCTTTCTTCTATCTCCTTCATCTAGAATGTTCTTTCATTTCTTTCTCAAATTACAGTGTTTTCATTTCCTAATTGCCATCATCTTTAACAGCTGTTCTGGGCTCTTCTTCCTCTGACTCCTCCTGCATTTGTATTCAATAACAGAGAGTTGGTGCCATACTTTAACACCTGTTCTTTCAGGGCTCAGTGCCAGGGCTTTGGGACACACCATTCAGGTCACCTAAATGTGGGGAAGTTAGAGTAACTTGTCATCACTGTCATTTCAATTATACACAGCCATTCAGTCCAACAGCAGGATTTTGAAGTAAGAAGTGATTTGTCACCAAACAAACACATCCTAAGGAAAGCTGCCCAGGCTGAAGAACATTCCAGCTCTCATTTCACTCCTACTTGTCTTAGAAGCAGTTCTAAAAACTGCAAAAGTCTGTATTTGTTTAATTTGAGGAGAAACTAAATCCATAATTTTCTGTGTCCTTTGCAGAGGGAAAAAAGTTAAGATCCACAGTTTTATGGCTTTCTCTCCATCCTCACACTAGGTCATTGTGTCTGAATGCCATCCAAGATACAGATGATTTTTTCACAGGGTAAAAGCTGCAAAAACTTAGTGTTTCTTGGAGCTCCTTGTTTTGTTGGTGGGTTGAACTCATGTCTCAGGATATAACTTATGATTGTGGAAATCTTAATGCCAGATATTTATAATTCATGACCATTTATTTATAATTTACAAACTTCCTTCTTTTAAAAGTAACTTCAAGTATCTTGCAATGAAAATGAATATATACTCCTACATGGAGTTTAAAATAAATAAGAAAAGAACAGCAAACATAGAAGACATCACATAGAAGAAGGTCCCAAGTCTCCAAGGACTTCACTGAGAGAATAAGACATTCTCTCATATGGCAGTCTGGATGGTAAAGAAGTAGAAAATTAAACCAAAGATGAGCTATTGATGGCAATTAAGTATTGCATTAACTCTAAACTCCTGACAGCCAAACCGAGAAAGAAGAAGAGGGGAGGAAAAAAAAGTTAGCTATCTCATTCCAAAAAAAAAAAAAAAAAAAAAAAGGTTGGGGGATTACCTGATCTTCAGAAGAGATGAATTTTTTTTTCCGATGTTAAGTTTTAGAGACGTTAATTAGAAGAATAAATGTCATGAAGCTAAATCATGGAAAATGTCTTCAAAAAGCAGTTCCACAGAAGATGTTTTTTGATGGCCATTTTTCATATGAATATATAATTTTCTAAAATGTAATGTTAAATTGTAGTTCAGTAAAGACATTTCTATATCTAGTACAGGTACATTTTGTTGGTGTATTCTAAGTTGTTCTTAGTATGTAGACCATGAGGACGATAGGCCTTGAATAGTTTGTGAAGGAAGGACCAGTTGGCAGGATTAGGATGTGTGACATTTACAATCTGATGGTCAATGATGGAGGAAAGCTTCTAAGGGTAGTAAGGAATTTGTCTTTATGGGCTGCAAAAGCAGTTAACACACAAACTCTGAAATTACCCATGATCAACACTAATGCAAATCTATTTCCCAATAGGATTTTCCTCCTGAAATCTGCAGGATGCTTCTTTGGGCCAATTTTCCCTCTGGTTTTTATGTTCACATGGTACTTAATTTTATCTATATAAGAATGGAGGTAGGGGGTGAAAGGTGGTCACATAGTGAAATTTTGCCCCAGATCAGACCCTTGTGGGGATGATTCTGAGCTCTTTTTTTTTTAATTAAATTTATTTCTTTTCAGCATAACAGTATTCATTATTTTTTCACCACACCCAGTGCTCCATGCAATCTGTGCCCTCTACAATATCCACCACCTGGTACCCCAACCTCCCACCCACCTGCCACTTCAAACCCCTCAGATTGTTTTTCAGAGTCCATAGTCTCTCATGATTCACCTCCCCTTCCTTAAAAGCTTAACTCACTGGATTCCTAAGGACCCATTGTAACACTTTGTGAACCTACAGTTTGAATTTTAGAGGGAATTTACTAAATTTTTTTTTTGCAGTTTCCTACCAACTTTTAGAGGGTAAACAGCTTAGTTGGGATACTCTCACCCTGAGAGTTTTCCAGCTTAGCCAACAACAGAGTACTAATAATAGAGCATTAAGGAAAGCAGCTCTGTGTCATGGGGAAAAAACACAAGGTATTTGAAATCAAAAGATATGTAGTATTTCTATTATCCTAGCTAAGTTATGTTACCCCTTTGTACTCAGTTTCCTCAACATGAATGTAAAAGACTTGAATTATATCATTTGTAAGCCCTAGCTGTACTATGATATGATTATTTATAAATTATGGATATGAGTGTGTTGTGTGTGAAGGTGTGGCTGAGGGTATGTTAGTGTATGATTATGTTACTCCACTGCTTAATATCTTTCAGTGGCTTCTGGGATGAGATCCAAACTAGGTTCAGCTTATAAAACTCTTTGGATCATGGTTTAGGTTTCCATTGCACCTCTTGCCACTTACCTTTTACATACATATGATATATATATACCATATATCCATACCATTTATGATTATATATAGACATGTATATGTACATATATAGTACCTACTATATATGTATACTATGCATTTTTATAATCATACTAAATGTCCAGTTACCCCCAACTATGGTGTCTCTTGCCTGTAGTTCTTTATACATGCTGTTCCTTTGTCTGACATGATTTCCATCCTTCCCCTGGCCCTCACCCACCCATGCTTCAAGTTCAAAATAATTATAAAAACAGTAATAGTGTAGTACTAACAGTAGTTTAAGAGTAATAATAATAAAAAATAATAGTGTCAGCTATATCTTTGCAAAGCTTGCTATGTCCAGAAATAAAACTTTACATACATCATCTTATTTAATCTTCACCTCAAACTTATGAAGTAGTTGTATTATTCCCATTTAAAAATGAAGAAAAAGAGGTCTCCTAAAACAACATATCCAACGTTACTTCTTCCTGAAAGGTCTTCTTGATCCGATCTCTCCAATCTCTATCAGCTGCCTGTCCTATGGACTCCCATAGCACCAATAATAGCAATTAAGACACTAGATTATGACACTGGTAAATGTTCCATGAAGGAGTCTTGCTTACTATTATATTGTCAATGCCTGGCATAGTACTTGGGTCATAGTATGTGCTTAATAAATATTTATTGAATGGATTAAAAAAGCTATTAAACTCAGAGCTCTCCTTACCAAAAAAAAAAAAAAAAAAAAAAAAGTGATAGGCCTAATTAGGCATCACTTTGTCTCATTCCCCACGTTCTTCTGTTCCTCATAACTCAGTAGGTGCTCATCAGTTTTTGCTACTCAGCAAAACCCTCTTCAAGAATTGGTAGGAGGTGGGGTCCTACCTCTCATGACAGAAGCCAAAGCCTTATGAAAACATTACTTTAACCGTGGCTGGATACTAGTTGTCATTGTAGATATAGTATGTGGAGCTATTCCTGGTTCTGCTGCTTTCTGAGTCATTAAAACCTATGCAATATTGCCTTCTGAACTGTGGATGGCAGTCATAGAGATTCTTATGTAGGACCTTCCCACATGTTCCACAATGAACAGGCAACATGAAAACCTGAAGATTCTGCTTGCCTTGCCTCTGGAGTGGTCCTGGATACCGGCCCACCCATCCTACTTGGCAGAAATGTCAACATAGAGCAATGTGAATTATAAGCAGGATACAGTGAATTTCTTGAGATTTGTCCTCATTTGAGGTATTCTTTCTGGCTAATTTCCTTTTTCTTATAAGTGGACTGCAGCCAGATATTTATTTTTTCAAAACCTTGTGATCCTATAACTTGATGGGATGATCCTCCTCATTAGTCATCAAAAGCTCCAATTAACTGTGGAGTCTGCCATAGTCAAAAGTAAAGTTGGCAATTTCTGCTGAAAGCTAAAACTTAAACATTTTCTCTTTTAAAGTTACAGGTGCAACACAAAAGGGTATTCAAATTATATTTTCAGAATCCTTGTTTTATAAGGTATTGTTTTCTTGCATATATTGACTCATTCACTTAGGGTCCTGACATAGCAGCTGGTTTATATTATGAAATTGAATCCAAGAAAGGAATTTCATAAATAAATAGTAAATAGGAACTTCTCAGTGGGATCTGAGGTTCTAGATGTTGATCTTGATCATGTTGTGGATCTGTTGGTTCCTTAGGGATGTCCTGGCTCTCTCTCTCCTATTTCTAGATGAAACAAGAATAATGGTCTAGGGCAATCCCTGAAAGGCAAGAACATTTTTTTCCAATGTAGTCTGAAAAGTGTGGAAGTAGGAAATTCAGTTGTATTCTATGTTTTTGTAGTCATAGATGACAGAGCCTTCTTAGCTGCATCTGAAGTCCACGTGGCCCAAATCCGTGGTCTATAAGAAGGTACCTTATTTTCTATCCCTTGGGGTAGCTCTGAGTACAAGTTGTCCTGAAAGAGCACTCAGGCAAACTGTTTAAAGTGAGAAAACATTGCCTCTATGATATTTAACTTTGTAGTGCAAACAGGAACAAAGAGCCCTGAATCCAGATGTATTACCCAGAGTGTGAAACAGTGAGATATTGGGAAACAGTTGTCTCTTGAATTGATTTGTCTCCTCTAATTTTTATCCAGAAGTGTGCCAACACCAAAATCCAGCTGGAGGGTCTTATTGTAATTCCCCCCTCTCATAACTACTCTGCAAATGCTGGCAGCAAAGTGATGGGAATGGCAAGCCATATCACTAATACATTTTAAAAACAGATGGGACATTGATCACCTCTGTTCTGCCACATGTTGCCTTGCAGGAGAGAAAAGGCCTGGAACTTCTAACTGCATTGAGCTTCCTCACCATAATCAGTAGCTGTTTGGAAAACATAATCTCAACTCAAGTTTTCTGAGAAGTTTTTGTTAAAACAAAAACAAAAAACAAACATATTTCTGGTTCCTGTCTTTAATGTATGGAATCAGAAATCCTGGGCAAGGAAGCTGTATTTTTAAAAAGTTCTTGATATGATTCTTATGTACTCTAAAGTTCAAGGAGTTCTAAATATCTAAGAATCCAGGCAATAAACATTCGGGTGCACGTGCCCCTTTGGATCACTACGTTTGTATCTTTAGAGTAAATACCCAGTAGTGCAATTGCTGGGTGATAGGGTAGTTCTATTTTCAACATTTTGAGGAACCTCCATGCTGTTTTCCAGAGTGTTTGCACCAGCTTGCATTCCCACCAACAGTGTAGGAGGGTTCCCCTTTCTCTGCATTCTCGCCAGCATCTGCCATTTCCCGACTTGTTAATTTTAGCCGTTCTGACTGGTGTGACGTGATATCTTATTGTGCTTTTGATTTGTATTTCCCAGATCCCGAGTGATGTGGAGCACTTTTTCATGTGTCTGTTGGTCATCTGGATGTCTTCTTTGCAGAAATGTCTGTTCATTTCTACTGTCCATTTCTTGATTGGATTATTTGCTCTTTGAGTGTTGAGTTTGCTAAGTTCTTTATAGATTTTAGACACTAGTCCTTTATCTGATATGCCGTTTGCAAATATCTTCTCCCATTCTGTCAGTTGTCTTTTGGTTTTGTTTGCTGTGCAAAAACCTTTGATCTTGATGAAATCCCAATAGTTCCTTTTTCCCCTTGCTTCCCTTGCCTTTGGCGATGTTCCAAGGAAGATGTTGCTGTGGCTGAGGTCGAAGAGGTGGCTGCCTGTGTTCTCCTCAAGGATTTTGATGGATTCCTTTCTCATATTGAGGTCCTTCATCCATTTTGAGTCTATTTTCATGTGTGGTATAAGGAAATGGTCCAATTTCATTTTTCTGCATGTGGCTGTCCAATTTTCCGAATGTTTATAACAGCAATGTCTACAATAGCCAAACTATGGAAAGAACCTAGATGTCCATCAACAAATGAATGGATAAAGAAGATGTGGTATATATACACAATGGAATACTATGCAGCCATCAAAAGAAATGAAATCTTGCCATTTGCGACGACGTGGATGGAACTAGAGGGTATCATGCTTAGCGAAATAAGTCAATCAGAGAAAGACAACTATCATATGATCTCCCTGATATAAGGAAGTGGAGATGCAACATGGGGGTTTAAGGGGATAGGAGAAGAATAAATGAAACAAGATAAGATTGGGAAGAAGACAAACCATAAGTGACTCTTAATCTCACAAAACAAACTGAGGGTTGCTGGGGGGGAGGGGGGTTGGGAGAAGGGGGGTGGGGTTATGGACATTGGGGAGGGTATGTGCTATGGTGAGTGCTGTGAAGTGTGCAAACCTGGCAATTCACAGACCTGTACCACTGGGGATAAAAATATATTATATGTTTATAAAAAATTAAAAAATTTTTAAAAAATAAAATAAAATAAAAAGAATCTAGGCAAACTGTTTCAAGCACTGTGAAGATACACTTAACTACTTAACCACCATAAAGAAATATTTTTTAAGTCAGAAAATAGCCCTCAAGTCACTGTCTTAGTAAGCTTTCCATTCTTCTGGCTCTTACACCTAAAATTCCATCCTGCTAGAGCCTTGTCTAGCCTTCTTACCTGGTTTCTTGGATCTGCTTGGTTTCAGGAATATAAAATCTTGAATGTTAGGGCTAGACATGATTTTAGAGCTCATCTCTTCCAACACCCACATTCCATGAAGGTTTGGCCTTGGTGGGGTTGAGGGGGTATCCCACTATATCTTCCCTTAAGAGAAAATCCTACTTTGGCAAAAATCAGTATATCCCCAATCAAACCCACATTTCCCTAATTTGTCAAATAGATACTGAAAGTCCAGTGTTGTTTCAAAGGGCAGGGCACTGAGAAGCCAGAGCCATATCAGTTTAAAGGCAATAGTAACCAGGGGTGCCTTAGTAGCCCAGTTCATTTGGCTATCTGACTGTCATTTAGGCTAAGGCTGTGATCAAAGTCAAGAGATCGAGTTCCCTGTTGGGCTCTGCGCTCAGCGTGCAGTCTGCTAGGGACTCTCTCCCTTCAACTCCTCCCCTCTAAAATAAGTAAATAAAATCTTTAAAGGTAATGCTGTCTAAAGCAAGTCATATGTGTGTTGTCCTCTTTATACCATTATCCTGTGTATGACTACTTCTTCCTGAGCGCAGGTTTTATGTATTATCAGCATTATATTCCTATGTACTTAGCACCGGCCTGTGCATTTTAGGCTTCTAACAAATACCTGTTTAATGATAGGAAGAAGAAGGAGGAAGGAAAGGAGGAATTGTTCTTTTAAACAAAATTTAGAGCTGCTTTTGAGCATGTGGACCTGAGCTATCACCAATAGTCTTCACGTGGTTAAGTTGTCTGGTGTTCATCAATATTCATGTTCTTTTTCTCACGAGCTCACAACAACCCTTTTTAGTCTACTTTGTGGATAGATAGATATGCTCATATAACTGAGTTCTTCCAAAGGAGTGTGAGTAGAAGTGATAGGTACTACTTCCAGAGTTAGCTTATGAAGCTCTCCCATGTAGGATTCTTACTCTTTCACTATCCACCAACTAAATGAAGTCAAATATAAGGCCCTAGGGAAGGGTGGATCGATAAAACTGAAGGTCTTTGGTAACTGACTATTTCGAACAAAAGCTCCACTGGCTTTTACTGCACTGCAATGTAGGCAAGAAGGAAACTTCTATTGTTTCTGTACCCACTGAAATTTTGTTACATCATTTAGCCCATTGAACTTGTTTGAAAACAACCATGCTTATTCTCACAGTTTTGCCACTTGTTATGATGTTTCATTAGCTGGGCATCATTTAAATCATCTGTTTCTCTGAGTCTTAACTCTCCTGGTTTTGGGGAATCTAAAGTTAGCAGATCTATGGTCATTAGCCAAAAAAACGATACCTTCCTGTCTTCTAAAGTTCACATATGGGTGAATAATGCAAGAGAATATCTAGACAAATCAGAGGAAGGTAATAACTTAGACCAAGTTTCACCATTATCAAAGTGATCTGTCCTCAGAGCCAACTTTATGGGAATATGCTTGGTTTAATGTTTGGCTATTTTCACCTTAAAATTCCTTACACTTTTTAAACAAGAGGCCTTACTATCTCATTTTGTACTGGGACCTGCAAATCATTTAGCCAGTCCTGATTATCATATTTAAGAGAAACAAGAAATTTATCCTTGGTTCATCTTGGACTTCTATGTCCTGGATGACCGGTCCCAACTACATAAGTATGGGCTACAGAAGTGTGAGCTCAAAGACTAGATCTGACCAATAGTTGTCCATGTACACAACTTCATCCCATATCTTCCCTGTGACATGAAAACTCTCTGAACTCTGATCTGCCTTAGGTGCCTCCATGGTAAAGGGAATGACATATTCCAATGCAATTACCCAGCAAGAAAATGGAAGGTATCCTTTATCAAAACTGACAAGAAGCTATGCCATCATTTTAGAAGGTTTCTATTTCTTGATTTTCCTTGATATAACTTTCTTCCCATACTTAATTCTTGAATTGTCTCCTATTCTTGTGATACTCTTGATTTCTGATTCCTGGCCTTCCTGAACTCTTGTCACTTATTAGCAACCTCAATTATCTGCCACCTCAGATGTTTCAGATTCCTCTCTATGTGTCATTGTACTTATCCATTTTTAGCTAGCCCTTCATGGATGTCCCATTAAACCTTCTAACATGCCTTTCATCCAGATTCTAGAATTTGCCTTCTAGTTCTGGCTTGACTATCAGCTATTGGTGTAGGTTTTTTGACTTAAACGTCAATTCTGCCATCACTACCAGAGGTATTTCTCCCTTTTAAAAAATAACCTTGATCAGTACTGGCTGGTAAATGTTTAACCACCAGGTATTTGCAGGGAAAGGGTATAAAAGCCTGACTGGTAGTATTTGACAGTTTCTGTAGTGTACATACTCCCACAATGACAAATTTCATGCTATTAAAGTGACGTCACTGAACTCAGAACTAGAAGAAATGTATGCTACTGATTTGACTAACACAAGTCTATGTGAGGCAGTTCTAACATACTGCTGGCTAAAAGTTTAATTTTTCTCTTTCTGAAGAGCAATTGCACCACAGGTCACTCTGTTGCCTAAGTCAAAATCTCTTGTCTTCCAAAGCTCCCCTGAGAAAACCAGTCATTTTATACCAGAGAAAGTCAGGACTATCCAAAGGAATTAAACTTGATGGTGGGGCCGTGTTTGACTTCTTTCTCTCCTCATCCTTACATTAATTGTTTGCTAAATTGTATAGAACTTTTTTCCTTAATAGCTGGTAAATTGACATCATTTTCTCCATTTCTCCTGACATTGTGATTTTTGGGCTACCATATTTTTTTGATACTTCTGTCTTCAGTCTTGCCCCCTTCTAATCTTCTCTCTATATTGCTTTCTAAATACAATGTGGTCATATTGTGACCTTCAATAGTATCTCATTCTCTATAGCAAAAAATCATACCTTGTCATTTTGGTTTAAT
This sequence comes from Mustela nigripes, assembly GCF_022355385.1. NCBI lineage: Eukaryota > Metazoa > Chordata > Mammalia > Carnivora > Mustelidae > Mustela > Mustela nigripes. The sequence continues at coordinate 126,314,087 of NC_081560.1, forward strand.
ATCCCAATTTCACAATTTCAGAGTCAACAGTAGTCCTCTCATCTCTTATTCTATGCTCCAGCTAAGTACTTTTGTGTGTGTGTTGGCGCGGGGGGGGGGGGGGTGTTGTCTTGTTTTGTCTTATTTTTATCATTCCACGTTTTTATTGCTTCTCTTTTTTTGGAGTTTAAGAACACCAATGCATCATCTACAGCTATAGTATACCATCTCAAAATCCACCCTAAATACATATGTTGTACATACACACACACAACCCCACACACATGATGGGCAACTAGAAAAGAGAAGTAATGTAACATTTCTTTCAGTCTGTTGCTGATGTGATAGGACCTAAGAAGCTATACCTTTATCTCTTTCTGATTCCAAACATTTGGTTTAATATCAATGATCATGGCTGGCATTCCTTTCACAGAGGAAGGCAATCTAAATGTGTCACCCATAATTAGTTTACCTTCTCCTTTGGCATGAGGGATAGCATAGCACCATGTTGCTAGTAGCATCAGAAAGTTACCGCCTGGAGCGCCTGGGTGGCTCAGTGAGTTAAACCTCTTCCTTTGGCTCAGGTCATGATCTCAGGGTCCTGGGATCGAGCCCTGCATCGGGCTCTCTGCTTGGTGGGGAGCCTGCTTCATCCTCTCTCTCTGCCTGCCTCTCTGCCTACTTGTGATCTCTCTTTGTCAACTAAACAAATAAAATCTTTAAAAAAAAAAAAAAGTTACCGCCTGAGGAAGGAAAAGGAAAAAAACTGTTACCATAACTCAGAGACAGTACTGTACGAAGGTACTTCATCTTTTTATTTATTATTTATTTGAAAGAGAAAGCATGAATAGGGTGGAGAGAGAGTGAGAGAATCTTAAGCAGACTCCACAGTGAGCACAGGGCCTGACAGGGGGCTCAATTTCATGATCCTGAGACCATGACCTGAGCCAAAATCAAGATTTGAACACTTAACTGACTGAGCCACCTAGGCACCCCAAGGTACTTCTTCTTACCATGCCTGTGGACTTTGGTAGAAATAGCCACAGGAACTCCACAACAAGGAAACCTGGAAAATACATATCAACCTCACATCTCTCATGCCTTCCAATCTACTGCCAGTGACTCCAAATGGCTAATTCCAATAAGAAGCCAAATAACAAATAGGGAAAGATGCAATTTGTGTATATAATCCATAAATCAGACTCTCATATCCTAGAACAGGACTGAAAGTGTAGATCCAGAAGTACAAACACAAGTTACCAATACAGCCAATGCCTACTTGTTGAACACTTACTATACTTAACAAGTGGTAACTCTAGTTCATAAAAATGTCCTACATTATATACACAGTTATCTCCATTTTACAGATGAGAAAACAGGCTTAGCTGGCTCTGCTGGCAAACAGGTGACAGAACAAGGATTCAAACTCAGATCTGCCTTGGTCTGAAGGTTGAGTTCTTTCCACTTTCACACATTGCCATTATTGTTTTAATATTTGGTCTCATCCACTAGACTATGCTCTATTTGAGTACAAGGTTAACATTTCATTTATCTTTATATCACCAGCACCTTGTGCAGTGGCTTGCCCATAGTAGGTAAAGTAGATAATGGATATTTGTGAAACTGATTAACAAAATTAACAGAATGATTTAGTAGATTAATTTATGTGAGTGAGGACTGCGTAATGGAAACATGTCCGGGGATGTTAATGAATTATATCTGGCACTAAAGGCATCTCTTTGCAATTGTCCTTTATCGATAATTGTCCGCTTAACATCATAGGAAGAAAGAATGCTTATCTGGTCTCTTAACCATAATGGAGTGTTAAAAAAAACTGACAAAAGTGGGTTCTCTGTATGCTGATCATATTCTCCCACACTTGGCTAAGAGCTGGGGGTAACAAACAATGGATCTTGCTTTTCCCAGTCCTTCCTCTATGACTTTTCTTCTGAGCTGCCATGCCCTTTCTAATGGTTCATTTCTCTTTCCTTTTCACTTAACTTGGCTTTTATGTATCTGTCCATCACTGACTAACTACTAGCTAGGATGGCCTGACTCTTTTTTAACTTTCAAAAAAGCTGCCTGTTCTGAATGTGTGATGCTAGAGAATAGGTTTTGGGAAGTCCTTGAGAACAGTTGTTTATATTCTTTCAAAGGTTGCCAAGTAATAAATAGTTGTTTGAAAGTGAAGGGTAAAGTGGTACTTCATCACCCTGTTTTCTGCTGTTCTTGTGATGGCTCAAATCATAAAACATTGTGTTTCAACCTTCGTAGAGAGATCCCATCAGCCTGGGGTTACTTAGTGGGCAGAGACACTTGCTTCCCTACTCAGTACCCAGGGCACTACTCAATCCCTGCCCAGTTGGAACTCCTCTGGTTGAACCTTTGAAACTCTAAAGCTGATTGAAGCTTCTGAGCCAACAAAAGAGGCAAAGCCCCTTTGTACTTTAGCAAGGAAATGTTCCAGTTCTTTTGCACTTTACTAATGAAGGCTGGCCCCATAGCCCTAGTGTCCCTGGTGCACAGAGGGGGGTTGTCGGGAAAAAAGGCAGCTTCACACTCTGAGGTCATTCTTCTCTTCCCAGGGACTTTTATGGATGGCTTTCCAGTCATTGAGGGGTTTGCTACTCATTCAGATTTCATAGCTTTGGATCTGGGTGAGGGGGAAAAAAAGGAGACAGAGAGAGGGTTATCTGGTATATTGCTGAATTGCATCGAGTATTCCAATGTCTAGACTCAGGCATACTTTGTCTCCTTTACATTCATCCCCACCTAGTTTCACTCATTTAGGGAGCCTAACCTGCCTTTTAGAGATTTCAGTTTCCCATCTTAAATTTAGTTTGTAACTTATAGTGCTATGAATATATAAATTATTTACCATTTTGTTATTGTTGGATTAGGTTAAAGCACTTCACAGTAGAGTTTCCGATATTCATTCTCATACCATCTACTGCCTCTAGTAAGCTGAATGAAGGGAGTCTTTGCTCTTGACACAATCTTGGAAAATGTGAGGTTTTTAAAAGCCCAACACCCAAATCCCCACTCACAACCTGTTGTGTTATAGATTTAGATATGGAAATTGAAATAAATAGAATTGCAAACAACAGGCCTGAAAGCAGCTTTAGAATGTGATCCCCAATCTTCAACTTTATAAATAAGCTGTTTGGGACCTAGAGTGATTACTGGACATGAGTTAATGTGTAAGATGAAAACAGTGTCCTATTGGTAATTGACTAGAAATCTTTACATCTGCAGAACCTATTAAATTAATCGTGGTATAGCATTTGAGCTTATAATAAGAGAATAAATATAATGTAAAAGATGGTTCTGAAACCACTTAGAAGGATCTGGCCCAAATCAGACTCCAATTTTAGACCTAGTCGTACCTAAAGTTTTCTATAATTTATTACATCAGAAGACTCAAAGGGTTATTTTTATGCAGAGAAAATTGGACTCATGTAAAAGTTATTTTCATCACTTCATCTAATTACAAAGCTGAGCACAGAACTATGACTACTCAAACATGTGGAAGATATAACAAAGGGTGAATAGAATTGAAAGACAGTCTTAACTAGCTGCCAAGGTAAGCAAAGATGGGAAAAATGACTCCCATGATTAGAGGGGAAAATAAGAAAGCAGTAATTTCTTTTTAGAATGTTTACACACTTGATTTGGTTAGGTATTTTAAGGGTTTGTGTTATCTATGATATTGATTATTCCTTAGTAGCATGTAGCTTATTCCAGCAATAATGTGTGTTTTTATTGCACCTGACTTTAAGGAATATGGTCTCCCACTGAGAAAAAAAAGAGAAAGACTTATGGCTGGGCCAGGAAATGTGAATTTGAGCAAACAGACATAGAGTCTACATTTTAGCTAAAGGTCCATGTTACTGCAGGTGATTTTTCCCTTCCTTTGGGATAACACAAAACTACATTAGCATTGAGGAGGAAATCATTAGCATTGAGGAAAGAAATTTTAGACAAAAAAAAAAAAATGTTTGTGGTTAAAAGTGAAACAAAAGAAACCTTAGTATGAGGAGTCAGTCAACTATTTTGAGTTCTTTAAAAAAACAAAGAACCCTATTTAGTCCAGAAAAAATATTTAAACATTTTCTCAACTCTCAGTTTTACCTTTGGAGAGATTAAATACATTTTAGCTTATCTAGTTCCCTTCCAAAATATCAATGTTGAGAAGCAGTCTGCATACAAGTCAGAGAAATGTGAAATTAAATCCAAATCATGTAGTTTATAGCCATGTGAACTTGAGCAAATCTCTCCCTCTGAACCTCAACTTCCTTATCAATTAAATGATGTAAGTAATGACTATTTTTAGGGTTGGCACAAGGGGTAAGTACAAAAAGATAAATGTCAATAAATAGTGTTTTCAAATTTCTGATGAGCAGAATCTTGTCTGAGACTCAGCACTATCAGGATTTTTCCACTCTCTCTGGAAATGACTGGAAGACTAGCTGTTTTCTTACTCATTTAGTTACTCTTGCTGCCCAGGTACTAAACAACTTAGAAACAAAGGTATCTTGGGTTTGCACTAGTCCAAGATATATTACTTCCTAGAAAATTGAAGAGGTCAGAAATAGGTTGGAATAAGTAATTTTCAGGGTTCCATGAGGAAGGAGCTTACTATGCTTGCATAATTTCAGACCCAGGTGTATATAAATAATGTTATTATGCAAACATAAATGCCAGTGTGTGTGGTGGGCTGAAACCCCCTCATCACTACATGAGCATAGACATTATTTTGTTACAAATTCTTATTATTAAGCAATCACTATGTGTTCAACACTGTTTTAGGTGCTTTATGTATGTCATTTTTGTTTAACTCTCACCATTATCCTATGGAAAAGATACTATCCTCATTTTGCATTTGAGATAACTAACCAGAGAAGTTAACCTGGATTCATAAGCAATGTCTATGTTGTAAGTTATGTGTAGGGAATTTAGTTAGGACTCTTGTAAAAATCTAGTTGAGAGAAATTGTTGGTCTTCTTCAAGAGTAAGCACAGCTAAATTTGGTAAGACTAGGGCTTCACACAATCATAGTCACAACTACAACTGTACTCAGATGATCCAGATATGATTACATAGGGGCCTTCCATAATAATATATCTGTGGATCATGCAGAAGTGCATGGATACCAGTTTTGAGAAATACTGGTAAATACCACTCATTTGGCAATAAACCTTATAAAGTCTGGTAGTACCTCTTGTATTGTGTCATATACCTTAGAGCTAGGAACTTTTCAAGATTTTATGAAACAGAGGGCATGCTCAGTGATGATATATTTCTTATTTCCTAACACTTATTGAGTTCTCATATGATATTTATGGATTAAATTATACCCAAACTCCTCTTCAATGGACAGAATGCTTGGTCTGATATGAAATTCTAAGTTTCACATTTTTCTCTCTGCCACCCAGTTAAAGGAGAGGCTCAAATTAATATTCCCTGAATAATAAACATTAAATGGTTTTATGTACAACATGGGAATATGAGCTTTATCTCATTTGATCCTACTCCAGCCCTATGAAGAAGGTTATATCATTATCCCCTCATACAGTGGTTAGGAAAGTACTAAAGCCCTGAGGCTTAGGGAGGGAAATTATAGAATTTGCCTAACATAACCTGGCTACTAAGCAGCAGCAGAGCTGAGGTTTGAACTCAGGCAAACCAACTTTAAACCAGAGCACTAGATCCACACACTGTAATGCTTAGTGAATCCTGGAAGCTTCGTGGACATCTTTGATAAATTGGCCTCCTGAGTTCTATAGTTTGCCCTCCAGCTGCTTAAGTTGCTTGAAATGCCTGTTTCATAAATGTAAGTGAAGAAACCTCATCTTTGTTCCATGAAGACCCATAAAGAGATAATCTCATTTCTCAATGGGGGTGTAGGAGGTTTATTTGTAGTAGGAGTTTTGTGCCGCACTTTTTTTTCCCTTTTTGATGATTTGATTTGGGTAGCTGTGGCATGCTACTCCTGTGCTGGGAGCACTAATATACCTCTGTGAACGGATTGACTTTTTATGGTAAAAAAGAGATCATTCTGATTTTCTTTGATAATTAAAACTTACCACTGCCCCTTAAAATACCCGAGAGGAACTGCTTCTCTTCCATTCTCTACATTATCCCAGATGGAAATGAAGGAGATTCACAAGCCATCTGGATTTAATTAGCGTACTGTGTGGATATGCTGGGGACAACACTGCTGAGGAGAATTAGCTTTAATGGAGAGAACCTTAGATTTGGAGTCAGGTATTCTGGTTTCTTTCTGTCACTAAACTCTCACCCTGTTTTTCTTCTATCAAAAGAAAGATTATCTTTTCTGCTACCTCACTGGCTTTTATCCTTACTTTAGAGATCAGATAAATTGTTTGTGTCTCAAAAAGTGCAAACCACTGCAGAATCCAACATTCTTTTGTTATGATTAAGTATGGAAGAATTTAAGCCATTTTTATGACTTTTTTATTATTAATGCTCTCATTTGTGACTACGTAGATGGGATTGAAGATGGGGACCACGGCAATTTGAAGTGCTAATTTTGGAGCTTAGTATCTCCGTACCACCTCCTTCAGCCATAGAAGTCCTCTATCATGCAGTTAGAATTTTCCCTTTATTTGTAAACTTCCCTTTTCTGTCTCCCTCAGGTTGCAGAAGTTGAAATATTCAGGCATGTTTGCCAGAAGTTAAAGAGTTATTATTAATTCCATATTGGGTTGAAGATTCTAAAACAGCTCAAGTGAGAGAAAAATAATCTTCATGGAGCTTGTAATTAGCCAGCTGTGGCTGGGGTAACCAACTTCTATTAGGGGAAACTTCAGCTGGATTAATTAATAGCAGCTTGCAGTTCCCCGATTTTGTCCCATCTGGAAACATAGTGACTGCAGAGTTCGGTCTTACAAAGATATTCATAGCCATTCCCATTTCATGGCCAAACATTTGGAAATTTGGGTGGGACATGGAGTATGTTCTCAAAAATATATCAACTGTTCATTAGGCAGCTCATAGTAAGAGGGGTGGAAAGAGTCTGTTATTTTCACTGATGGACTCTCCGCTCTAGTCTTGCTCTTTTGGAAAGTCAAAGGAGGATAAATAGACAATAAATGAAAAAAAAGAAAAAAGCAAACAAAAAACCATCACTTGAGCACTGAACCTAGAAGTATTAAGGATTTTTTTTTTCCTCAAACCCACTGTTCCAGGAGATTTAGTCTGCCTTAGTAGATGCAAAACAGCTTTTCACTAGTTATCTTCTCCAGCATCAAAGTTGAATTTTGTATTTTCTAATTTCAAATATGATTACAAAGATGTTATATGGTCTCTGTAGAAAAATCTTATATCTATTGATAAACAAAAGTGAAATAAAATTAAAAAAAAAGAAAAAGCAATCAGCTTGGACAATCCATGGGATTAATCAGCATTCTTACTGAACTAACCTCACTGGATCAATGAAGATTCAGTCAGACAAGTGAAATGATAGTCCTTCAAAAGGGTCCAGTTTAATACAGAATAGTAAGAGCTACTCACCACTGAAAGCTTATTGCATGCTAGACACTTTCTGACTGCTGTGTAGGTGTCCTCTTTACAAACCCAGACAGCTACTATTATTCCCATTATAGAGATAACAAATGTAAGCCACAGAAATGTTTAGTAACTCACTCAGGGTCAAACAACTAGTAAGAGGCAGAACCTGAATCAGAACACAGCAGACTGACTCCAGAGCCCACCCCCTAAACCAGGAGTTTGTAAATTACAGCCTGAATGCCAAATGTGGCCCTGCCACTTGTTTTTGTAAACAAACCTTTGTTTATACGCATGTCAATCATAATTTTAAAATTCAGGGATAATCTTGTTGATTATTGGTGGGCATATCCATGCTTTTCCAGTTCTTTCTTTTTTTGAGGGAAAGGAAAGAGATGATAATGTCTAAGAATATAGTATTTGTTAAATTTACTTAATGTTTATTCTGATTCCAGAAAGCTATCACTCAAAGGATTTGAAGAAGGAAGTGTTCTAAGGAGAACAGAATATTAGTTCATTAAACAATCTGTATCTATTTAATTAGATAAGGCTATACCCTCAGATAAATTTTGATAATGTTGTATCTGGTAAGCACAGCTGGCTGTATTGTTGTCACAGTTCAAGACTCAATTAAAATACTGCCTTATGTTTTGACCTAAAGTAAAACTGAAAATGCTACTAAGTTTGAGATCCTGGTTTAGAAATCAAAAGTGGTGTGATGTACACATATTTTTGAATTGTAAATACCAGTTATTCTTGAAAACAAAACAAAACAAAAATAAAATTCTAAAGGCCAGCAATCAATCAACATCAAAATATGTTTATTAAGTGCCACTTCAAGAACTGTAAGTTAAGTAGAGAAAGTCAATTATCATATGGTTTCACTTATTTGTGGAACATAAGGCATAGCATGGAGGACATTAGGAGAAGCAATGGAAAAATGAAGAGGAGGAATCAGAGGAGGAGATGAGCAATGAAAGACTATGGACTCCAAGAAACAAACTGAGGGTTTTAGAAGGGAAGGGGGTGGTATACGGTTTAGCCCAATGATGGGTATTAAGGAGGACTCATATTGCATGGAGTACCGGGTGTTATATGCATACAATGAATCATGGAACACTACATCATTATGGTGACTAACATAATATAATAATAAAAAAAGAAATTAATAAAAAAATGAAAAAAGAACTATAAAGTAGATATTAGAAAGATAATATCAATATTTTTAAGAAGCATAAAACCTTGCTGTAAAAAAGAAATTTTTGTTTATTGTCTTCATGAACAGAGCTCCTTGTTAGTATGTATGCATTATTTAAAGCACATTTTTCCAGGTTATTCCATTCTATGGGGATTATGAGTCTTTCATTGCTTTTGAACTATTTTACAACACTAAGTTGAAGGTAACTGATAACACTACAAAAGAATTCTTATCTACAAACCAAAGAGACTCTTAATCTCACAAAACAAACTGAGGGTTGCCAGGGGAAGGGGGGTAGGGAGAGGGTGGTTGGGTTATAGACATTGGGGAAGGTCTGTGCTATGGTGAATGCTGTGAAGTGTGTAAACCTGGTGATTCACACACCTGTACCCCTGAGGCTACTAATACATTATATGTTAAAAAAAATTTTAAATTCAAACATATATGGAAATTGAGAGAATATTATAATAAACATAATCTTGTTGACTTAAAAAAAAAAAGAATTCTTGTCTATACACAGACAAATAAATTCTCTCTAGTGGAAATTCGAAGATTTCCCTCCTCCACTAGGGAAGCAGCCAGTTGTGTGTCCATTTACAAATTCATTTCAACCTTGCTATCTATAATCATGTCTTTTGAACTGGTTATAACATCTTACCAGTTCTCTCATTTATTGCATGAATTAAATAGAATCTTTGACATATGTTCACTCTATATTTGTTTAAAAATTATCCTTTGATGTGAACTTAAGCTATAGCATCTGTCATAGATACTAATCCTCTCTTGGCTATTTACTAGCTGTGTAACATTAGGCAAAAATTAACCTCTCTATTAAAAATACCTGCCTCATTGAATTGTTGTGGGATTATGTGATGTGTCACTTCTATTCTGAAACTTAGATGCATTCAGTTTTTTTTTTAAAGGATTTTCAGAGCCAGCGTATGGAATGACTACCATGTGACAGCAATAAAGTAGACCTAGTCAATCAATATCCAGGAAGTATAATGAAGGCAACTCTTTTTTTAACATACACTCTACAGTTCTTTTGACTCAACTACCCAAATAGGTCAAATGTTTTCCAAAGCCATGTAAATGAAACAGGCTCATGACTTTCAAATTCTAGTTAGGTATATTTAATATGCAAAAGTTAATCAGTGAGTAATCTTTGCAATCATGTTTGTACAGGAAGACACCTGTAGTAGTCAACTCCATGCCTTTCCTCTCTAAACAAGTCTTCCGTAAGTTCTTCTCCTAAATGCAATTCTCATCTAGTGTGTATTTACTATGAGTTTTTCAGTGGATTGAGAACACAGGCTATCCTCAAAAGATTAGTAGTGATCCTTAGCCTTGGTTCTAACTCAAATAATGAATATAATTAATTCCTTCTATAATTATACTTTGCCTTTTAAATTTAGAAATATAGAAACAAATCCCCCCTTTTTTCCCAAAGCTGGAATAGATTATTCAATACTGTTTTAAGCAGTGAAAAGCCAGCGGTTGAAATTGAACATGCCATTTATGTAAACAACTATTAATTCCAATCTGAGGTTCCTTTCAAAATCTCTCAGAGATTGAGAAGATCTCTGGATTTTAGACTCATTACCAATCTTCTTAACTTCTGGAACAAAGTTATTTCACCTGACCCACTTTCACATTCCCCACCCCTCTAGTTCATTCTATAATTACATACATATAAGCAGTATTTCCTGAATGAGAAACATGACAGTCTCAACAAGCTCTGTGTAAAAGTAACTTTGAAACACTGTATATAATATCTCTCTGGGAGATTCACAGATCATTAGATTACTGAAGATTCTGGGAAGGCCTATAGTAAAGAAATCTATTTAACTTTGTTAAATCCAGTGTTTCCTAAATCCCAGACCTCATCTCATGGTATGTTCCCCTTCACTATCTTCTTCCTTCTACATTTGCCTTCTTTTAGTCCAGAGTCTAAATAAATGCATTTTCCTGGTATACTCACACTGGATCTCAACTCTGGTTCACATTAGATTCCCAGTCTCTAGTCTAAAGTGCACCAACGGTCAGTATTTTGTTATAAAACACCCCACCCAGGTCATTCATATTCAGCCAGCATTTAGAACCACTGTCCATGACTCTAAGCTCATGGAAGTAGAGTGTGCCATTGTGTTCACCAATCATAAAAGAAAATTTGTCAAATCAAGGGATAAATAAATGAATTACACATTTGTCAGATAAAGAATGAGTGAATTAATAAATTTGTCAAAGGGATAAATGACTAAAAAATAAATAGTGCTCCCTGGAAAACATTGCCTTGGGGAAACATTTGCGGAGCAATCATACTGCTCAATACACGTTTGTAGGTGGGTAGAAGTGGTTCAGTTGGGCATTTCGTGAGGAGTTCAAGCCTTTTAGGACTTCTTCCTGCTGAGTAGTTCTAGATTAAACTACAAAGATTTCAGTTCAAAGTCTAGGGCAGGTCATGATCCTGGTCATACTCTGGGGCAGATTTGCTGTCAGAGAAGATTGCAAGTGTTTCCTACTGCTACTGATGACCTCATTTTTTCAGGGGCTTCTGAACCACAGAGATTCATGTGAAAAACTCGTGCCCAGATTCCTTTTTCATTCAGAATTCTTCCAGGGCCAGCTGAAACCTCACTACCACTGGGACTGCTTTCTTTGCTCATTACATTTCACACTACTCTCTAGGTCCTCTGCAAACCATTGCCTTTATTTATCCATCTTTGCAAACCAGTGGCTCTGAGGGCCAGTGGTGTAGACGTTGGAACCAGATTGGTTTATAATCCTTCTGTTACCATGTTCTATCTGTCTAACTCTGTGCAAATTACTCAACTTTTTCACATCTTGGTTTCTATATCCATAAAATGAAGATAATAAAAAGTGTTCTCACTTCATAGAGTTGTGAGGTTTAAATGAGGCATAAATGTGAAGTATTTGGCACATGGTCAGCATGTAATTATTAGTAGCTATTACTATCTCTCTCTTTACATAGTTGTGATTTTTTTTTATCTTTGCTAGTTTTCATAGATTTATATCTTAATGTGCCTTCTTGAATTATAAACTCATTGAAAACTCATTGAAAGCAATGTCTTGACACTGTACATTGCATATAGTTGATTTTTAAAATATATTTTTTGGTTATTACAGATGGCTCTTTGGTTTAGTATTCTCTTCTAATCCTAACATCCCTAAATGGATGGAACTTCTAGTATCTGAAGAAGGATTACCTATGTCTTTACAACTGGACTCAAGGCAGAGACTCCCTGTTTGCCTCTGAAGTCTTATTTCTAGAGGAATGTCTCCCTTCAATAAATACCTGTAACCTGTAATCAAGAAATACCTGTAATCAAGAAATACCTGTAATCAAGAAATACCTGTAACCTAAGACTTGAGGTTTAAGTTCACAACACAGGCCTACACTACCTGAAACATTTGAGACAGCTAAGATAAGCGTGTTGAGAGGTCAATGAGGTGTCAGATAACTCTTACAATAGCCAAGTAATCAGCGTTGATAAGAAGTCTATTTACTTCTGTATCTTCCAAATCATTATTTAAAAAACCCAGATTCTCTCTTCTCGCAATTCATCATGTTTCTTTCTCCACCCAATTTTGCAGAAGTTGGCACGCAACAATGGCAGAGAAGAATCACCTGTGGGACATTTAGAAAAAATACAAATGCCCAGATTTTATCCAAGACCAGTTAAATTTGAAGTTTAGAATTGGGGTTAGACATTAGTATTCTACAAAACATTCACAGGCGAATGTAATGTGCAGGTAGGTAGGTTTGACAATCAGTAACAAGGAGATGCTTCTCTGAATAAGATTAACAGGCAGTGAACAAACTGTCAGAGCATGATATTGTGCTAAGTACTGCAGAGGATACAAAAAACAACCAAAAATTGTCTCTCTCTTCAAGGAGCTTTCACCAATTCATAGGAGAAAGTTTTCACCCAAAACTGATAAATAGCCAAAAGGCTACAAGTGGTATGTGTATGAGGGAGTCAGAAACTAAACGCTGAAGTAAAATTTAGAGGTGAAAAGTAAGTGAAGGTTGGAATGGCTAAAGTTTTCATGACAAAGAAGGGAGGTAACTGAAGATTTAGAGGGATATGAAATTTAGAAAGGTCATCCATGACTTTTTCAAATGAACTTTGGGACATGTTTTGAGGAGTATAGTGGGCTACTTGAAACATTCCTATGTTTGCAGCCTAAATTTCCAAGATATCACAAAACCTTTTTAAATACAACTTATTATTTCTGCAGTTTCAATTCTCACCATAGTTCTTGAAGGGAATGCTATTGTTATATTCAGCTAAGAAAATGACATCTCATAGAGGTAAATGACAGCTTTAAGAAATAGTAGTATATCTGCAGGCACATATTAGACTTGAGGGAACAAGCAGGTAACCTCCGAGGAACTCATATTCAGGCCAGTTGTCAATGTTTCTCAGAAAAGTCAGTGTTCCTTTTGCCTTTTTGGTCTCATTTCTAGGTCATACAGGAAAGACAACCTTCTCCGTAAGTAGCTGGGCAAAGCTCTAGTAGCCTGATCCATGCCTAGTGGCCTATAGCCTCCTTTGCATGTGACTTTGAAATTAGTCCTTGACTACTTCTGTTCTCTCTGTAAGAACTAGTAAGTTCATTTTCACTCATTTCAATAGTTTCTTTGCTATTGGACCTGACTGGATTTTATACTGGAGAGAAAAAAAGCAATGAAATTAATGTACATTTTGCCTCCTTTCAAGAGTATCTTTTTTACACATGGAGTTTGAGGTATCTGGATTTTCATTTTTGAAAATCACACCTTTGTAACAGTTTAGTCAAAAGAAACTCATTAACTTTCCATAATAGAAAAGTTAGAAGTATCACATGCTTATTTGAAGCTAAAGTTTTATTCTAGCAGAGGACACTGTATACTGCATACTTGTTGGCTTAAGATCTTCTTTTGGGGGATATGATTGAACACTGACCCCAATTACTGACAATTTTTTGTGCTTCAGTGCTGCTGTTCCAGAACAAAAACTAATAACCCAAGCCTACAGAGAAGCTTTATAAACTTACCCAATGATTTTGTAGCTCATTCCTCCTTTCTCATGGTCACTGAATTGATTTTTCCTTGTTGTTTGCACATGGCTCTCAATTATAGTGAACTTCCAGAATCAGAAGACAGTCAGGTATCCAAGAAAGTACAGAACTTGAGGGGAAAATTTTTAAAATGTAAGCCTTTTCTATTCATAATATCCCAGGCTTTGTCTTTCACATTTGGAGAGCCTGTCACTATTTTCAGTTTGCTCTATCAGGTAGTTTTGATTTTGTATTTTATGAGACTATATCAGTTGCTTCTATTAAAGGTAATGTGTAAATTGATTTAGTTTTCTATTTTGGGATATTTCTAAAACACAAATGGATTAGTTGTTTTTTTTCAAGGGCTTTTTTGAGTTGGCCTTAAATCATGGCCATTAAATATGAGTTAGCCTCAGGGTGCCTGGGTGGCTCAGTGGGTTAAAGCCTCTGCCTTCAGCTCAGGTCATGACCCCAGGGTCCTGGGATCAAGGTCCACACTGGGCTCTCTTCTCAGCTGGAAGCCTGATTCTCTTCCTCTCTTTCTGCCTACCTCTCTGCCTATTTGTGATCTCTGTCTGTCAAATAAATAAATAATATCTTAAAAAAAAATGAGTTAGCCTCAAAAAAAAAAAAAAAGAAAAAAGCCATGGGTTATAGGATCCAGCACAGGGGTCAGGTAAATAAATGGCAAAGGATTAAGAGCTGTACAGTTTTCCTACTAGGAAGCCAGTTCAAACTGAAATAGGAGGCCCAAAATGGTGTTAGGAGAAAAATATTTAGAAAAAATAGAAATGATAAATTATCCGAAAGGTTATATTTAAGAGCAATCTGGAAGCATTGTAGTTGCCAGAGAACATGGAAAGACTTAAGTGTAAATACAGAGAAAACTGAATGACTTCTTTAAAAAGATGCAATAAAATCTCTAAGAAAAATAAAAATTATGTTCAGGGAAGGAAATAAAATTATGTACATGACTTTGCCCAATTATATTTATATAGTGAAATAAAGTTAATCTTTAAAAATATGAAGAACAAGTACCAGAAGAAACAGACATTTATAAGTAGTTGCCTTTGGAGAGCAGAGTTAATGTTGCTGGTCTTGGGGGAACAGTTGTCTTTTTTAGTATAAGCTACTTAGCACTATTTTATTTTTTTTGTGTGTGTGTTTTTAATTTTTAATTTTTTTTTATTAACATATAATGTATTATTAGCCCCAGGGGTACCGGTCTGTGAATCGCCAGGTTTACACACTTCACAGCACTCACCATAGCACATACACTCTCCAATGTCCATAAGCCAACCACCTCTCCCTACCCCCCTTCCCCCGGCAACCCTCAGTTTGTTTTGTGAGATTAAGAGTCTCTTATGGTTTGTCTCCCTCCTGATCCCATCTTGTTTCATTTATTCTTTCTCTACACCCCAAAACCCCCACGTTGCACTATTTGATTTTTAAAACTTTATACCTATATGGTTTTCATGAAAAATTAAATGTTTAAACATATTATTTCTAACCCTCTCTAGCATAAGTTATAAGCTTGGCATGCTTTCCTCAGTATTCTGTGGAACAGTGCTAAAGAGGGGTTGGCTTTTTAAGCATAAGGATAAGGAAGATTTTGATGGGTTTGGTGGGCTGGTGAAAGAGCCATAGGATTGGAGTCCTGTCTGAAAGGCTCTGGTCAAATGTTTTCAATAACTTCTGTTAGCATCGATCCAGCCCTGATAAATAAGGACAGAAACTGTCATAAATTGCAGTGGATTGAGTTTTGTGTGTTGGATGGGATGCTGAGCTTCTCTTTAACCATTATTGGCTATTGGCCCAAATGTAATTCTCACTTTCCTCTGGGCTGCCTGGGTGTGCATTGGGCATGTGTTTAAATCCTGGATGTTTCAGAGCATCTTACTGGATCAAAGGCCTTTGGATGAATGTGAATATAAGAGGCTGAGAAACTAGAACATATGTCAAAAAAATATTATAAGGATTTACCTTGAACTCTTGTCTATAAGCAGAGATGCTTTATACTTTCCTATTTATACTTGAATAAGTTTTAAAATCTTCTATCAGCTGACTTTTATAACATGACTAATTATATGCATGCACCAATATTCTGTCATGCCTTAGTCATCCAAATATAACAAAAATGTTTCTGAGATGGCCGCTGGTCATTGGAGTTGAGGTATGTGAGTTATGTAGAGCTGTTTACACACAGGTTAAGAATTAAGGGAGAGACACATTGTAGTTTAGGCTCAGATTAGGAAAGAAAATTGTATGTGTTTGGGGAAAGAAACTCTGTATCTCTGCTGTAAAATAATGGAATAATATATGTAAAGTGCCGGGTACATAGTGGTCATGTGACTTCTCTAAAAACTTCTGACTAATGAGCTGTGGGACTGAAATTTTAACCAAAATTTTACTAGCAACAAAAAAGGTAAAAGCTTAAGCAATTTTTATCAGTACAAATCTGCTTGCAGAAAAATCACTTGTAAAACTTTCAGTAAGTAGAAATTGTAGGGCTCCACTCCTAATCTACTGAATTAGAATTTCTGGGAGAGGTGCCAGAGAATGCCTTGTGACTTTTCTGTACCCCCAAATTTGAGAACCAGTGCTATGTTATAATTGTTATTATGCCCAATTATTTTGTAGGATTCAATGTGTTATCCTACAATTAAATTCCTTTGAAGATTAGCCTTGTTTTATCACCTACTATTCTCAATCCCTATGGATATAGTCAGAATTTCTGAAAAGTCTATATGCAGAAAGTGTCCGAAGATTAAATTTTAGGGCATCTAGGTGGCTCAGTTGGTTAAGCATCTGACTCTTGATTTCAGCTTAGATCATGGTTTTGTTGGGGTTGTGAGATCAAGTTCCACATTGGGCTCCATGTTGATCATGGAACTTGGTTAAGATTCTCTCTCCCTCCCTCTCTATCCCTCCCCACCCTCAAAAAGAAGAGGATGATGAAGAAGAAGAACAACAACAAAAACAACGGTGACAACAACAAGATTACATTTTAGATTCAAATTGGGCCATGAAGAATTAACTTTTTCTTCTTAGACTGAGTTTGTGGAAGAGTCATACAAAGCAATGGTGGAGTACAAAAAACAAGAGCTGAGAAATTTTCTGTGTGTGTTCATGGCAAACACCATGATTGTGGTGCATCTGTTTCCAAATGACTGATTTTAGTTTTCACTGATTCATGCATAGATTTCCACCCCTCAACCCATTCTAATAGATGGTTGGCTGTGCTGGCCTTTTATACTCTTTCTCTTTTTTCTTTCTTATTATCTTTCTTTTGGCCATTTTTCTGCATAGTTTATGCATTGAATAGCTTAGTATTTGAGAATACTGAATAAATGTTCCCAGAATCCCTGGAAAAATTATTACCAGAAATTTAATAAGAAAATAAAAAGAACAGAAAAAAATTAAGTGTTATACAAAATTAAGGAAATGTAGGTAAGGGGGAAAATGAGAAAGTTTGTGTTGGTCCATTTTTTCTTAAACCCTAATAAATGGGCCATGCCCTAAATATAACAGAGCAGAAATGACAGGATGAAGAGATGAGGGCCATTTATGTTCTTCCTACTCTATCCCTTTCCAAAAATGGAAACTTGTTAATGTATAAAGGTGGGAGGTATAGATATTGGCACCAGAGTGTGGTTTTTATTTTATAATAATTCAGTATATTTAAAATAGGAGAATATAAGGTCACCAGTTCACACTGTGATATTGAATGGAGTTTACATTAAAGTCCTCTGAGTTTGAAACCCAGAGAGTCAGGAGACACAAGTTCCGTCTCGGTTAGCCATGTTACCTCAAGCTGGCCACCCATTTCCTTTGACCTTCAACTCTTCCTCTGTAAAAGCAAACCAGATATTTCTGAGGTCCTTTCGGGCATTATGAGTCTGTGTCTGCATTTACAATTGTGCCACAATAGAGTCTGAAATTTTTCTTCAGTGTCTTAAAAGATTTTAAGTGAGGTTATTATAAGTTTGTTTCAATTGATAAAAATTACAATTGTACAGAAAGATACTTAAAGCGAACATGACAGCCTTTGTCTTTGATAATATATTCAGTTACTATGAGTCCAGTTAAGGTCCCTAGTCAGCATCTGCCTGTTTCTGAGACAGTTTTCAAGTTAGTTATTCTGCTGATAAAATAAAATGCTAATATTTAAGGTGTAAAGTGGGAAGGAAAAAGTGGTAAACATTTGCATCCTGATCACCCTGAGGTGATATCTTCCCTGCACACTTATTTTTGAATAGCTTTATTGAGGTATAATTGTACAATAAACTGCACATTTTTTATTTACTTTTTAAAAATTAACATATAATGTGTTATTTATTTCAGGGATACAGGTCTGTGATTCATCAGTCTTACACAATTCACAGTACTCACTATATATAGCACATACCCTTCCCAATGTCTGTCACCCAGCCACCCACCCTCCCAACATCCTCTCTCCAGCAGCCCTCAGTGTGTTTTCTGAGATTAAGAGTCTTATGGTCTGTCTCCCTCTCTGGTTTCATCTTGTTTCATTTTTCCCTTCCTTCCCTATGATCCTCTGTCTTGTTTTTAAAGTATACCATCTTGTAAAGTTTTGACATGACATATATCCACATGTCCAATATGATATATGAACTCATCACCACAATAAAGATGATGAACATGTACATATTCTCAAAAGATAACTTGTGCCCCTTTGTCACCTCTCCCTTTCATTTCTACCCACAACACCCTCTTGCTCATTTTCTTGGGAAACAATGATCTGCTTTCTGTCACTATACATTAGTTTGCATTTCCTAGAATTTTATATAAATAGAATTATATAGTATATATTCAGTTTTGTCTGGTGTCTTTCAAGCTGAGCCATTATTTTGAGATTCATCCACATTGTTGCATGCATCAAGAGTTCATTCTTTTTACTGTTGAATAGTATTCCATTATATGGATGTAATATATCTTGTTTATCCCTTCATCTATTGATGAACATTTAGGCTGATATCAGTTTGGGGATGTTACAAATACAGCTGTTATGGACATCTTTATACAAGTCTTTATATAAACACATGCTTTTATTTCTCTTGGGTAAATAAAAACCAAAGAGTAAAATGGCTGGGTCATAAGGCAAGTTTATTTTTAACTTTATACAGAACTTCTAAACTGTTTTCCAAAGGGGTTGTTCTCTTAACTTTTCACCAGCAATGTGTGATCCCTTTATCATTATGAAATGATGTTAGCAGTACACATTATAATGTTAGCATGGCTTGTCATTTTGAACATTTTTAATTTATTTGTGTTTTTATATTTGAAGTAGTAGGATTTTTGTAGGCATCATATACTTTGGTCTTAATTTTTTATTTAACATGATAGGTAATCTCTGCCTTTTAATTTGATTGTATAGATTTACACATCATATGATTACTAATATGGCAAGATTTAAATTAACCTCCTATTTGATTTCTCTGTATGATCTTTGTTCCCCATTTCCTGTCTTCTTTTGGATAAATGTTTTTATGCCAGATTTTTTCTCCTTTGTTAGCTTATTAGCTGTAATTATTTCTTCTGTTATTTTAGGGGATGCTTTAAGATTTATATAGTATATATCTTTAACTTATCACAGTTTATCTTCAAGTGATAACATGTCATTTTATATCATATCTTATTACAAGGACTTTATAAGAGTTTACTTCTATTTTTACCATCTTAGGCTTTGGGCTATTACTGTTATACATTTTACTTCTATATATAAACCTCACATTGATTATTTTTACTTACACAATTATTTTTAAAAGATATTAAATAATAAAAACGAAATCTTTATTGTCTTTGTGTAAGTTCAACTTTCCAACTAATATCATATTCCTTTTACTGGAAAGAATTCTTAAAACATTTATTGTAATACAAGACTACTGGTAATAAATTCTTTCAGCTTTTGGATATCAGAAAAGCCTTTATGTCACTTCTTTTTGGGAAGTTATTTTCATTGGGTGTAGAATTCTAGATGGATGGAGTTTTTTGACCTTTCATAATTTTAAAAATGTTGATTCCCTGTGTTTTCATTTGCATTGTTTTTGACAGGAAATCTGCTGTTGCTCTTACTTTCGTTCCTCTGTACATAATTAACATTTTTCTCTGACTGCTGATAAAATTTTCTCATTATCCTAGTTTTGGGCAATGTGTACCTTGGTGTAGTATTCTTTACTTTACTTATTCTTGAGTATTTGAGCTTCATGAAAGTTTACAGTTTTCACACATTTAAGAATTTTTGGCCACCATGTCTTCAAATATCTTCTTGGTTCCCACCTTGCTTAATGACATACATTAAGTCCCTGAAATTGTACTACAGTTTATGGAATTCTATGTCCTTTTTTACTTTTTCATATATTTTTCTTTCTGTTTCATTTTCTTTTATTTTTAATTCAGTATTGTTAAAATACAGATGTTGTGAAAAGAAGGGCCATCTGTACCCCAATGTTTATAGCAGCAATGTCCACGGTCGCCAAACTATGGAAAGAACCAAGATACCCTTCAACAGACGAATGGATAAGGAAGATGTGGTCCATATACACTATGGAGTATTATGTCTCCGTCAGAAAGGATGAATACTCAACTTTTGTAGCAACATGGACGGGACTGGAAGAGATTATGCTGAGTGAAATAAGTCAAGCAGAGAGAGTCAATTATCATATGGTCTCACTTATTTGTGGAGCATAACAAATAGCATGGAGGACAAGGGGTGTTAGAGAGGAGAATGGAGTTGGGAGAAATTGGAAGGGGAGGTGAACCATGAGAGACTATGGACTCCGAAAAACAATCTGAGGGGTTTGAAGTGGCGAGTGGGTGGGAGGTTGGGGTACCTGGTGGTGGGTATTATGGAGGGCACAGATAGCATGGAGCACTGGGTGTGGTGAAAAAATAATGAATACTGTTTCTGAAAATAAATAAATTAATTTATTAAAAAAAAATTAGCCTGGAAAGCAGGGAGGGGTCGCCCTCTCTTGTAAGAAGTGCGTCCCCGAACATTCGGTCTGATTCTTGATGCTTGGCATGAAATAAAGCTTTGCTTGACTTTAAAAAAAAAAAAAATCAGTGACAAGTATTAACCTAATAGAACTTATAAAGGAAAAAGCACATTACAGGGAAATAAGATATTATTTATAAAGGGAGGGGCAATATACCTCTTTTAGAACCATCAGGCCTACAAGCTCTTAAATGGAACATTGTTAAAATAATTGAAGCTAGTACTAGAAATTTAACTCATCATAAAGTTTCCATAGGGGATCAAAGAATAAAATACAGACAAGTGAGAGAATTTTTAAAATCCCAAATGGAAACAGAGGTTTTCTGTCCCAAATGCTAGAAGATAGTTTCTTATCAATCAAGAAAATTAAGGAAATCTTGAATGCCTATTTATCAAATAATCTTTATTGAAATTTTCAAGGGGATTCTAGATTTGATGACTTTAAAATCCCTTTAGATATGAAATTCTAGGTATCCAGAAATTAAAAAAAAAAAAAAAGATGGCCAATGTGGACAATCTATGAAATACTTTTGTGTGCTTCAAGAGATGAATTATAGAAAATTTCATTTTTCTATAAATTCATATTTCATTTTTGAATGAAATTTAAAACTTTAAAAATGAAATAGTAACATGAAATTAAATTTTATTTAATTTAATAATTTTTTTTTAAATGAAATAGTGAGTTGGGGGAAATTGGAAGGGGAGATAAACCATGAGAGACTATGGACTCTGAAAAGCAATCTGAGGGGTTTGAAGTGGCGGGGGGAAGGTTGTGGTACCAGGTGGTGGGTATTATAGAGGGCACGGATTGCATGGAGCACTGGGTGTGGTGCAAAAATAATGAATACTGTTATGCTGAAAATAAAAAAAAAACTAATAAAAAAATGAAAAAAATTAACATATAACGTTTTTTTAGCCCCAGGGGTATAGGTCTGTGAATCACCAGGTTTACACACTTCACAGCACATACCCTCCCCAGTGTCCATAACTCAACCACCCTCTCCCCACCCCCTCCCCCTGGCAACCCTCAGTTTGTTTTGTGAGATTAAGAGTCTGTTGTGGTTTGTCTCCCTCCCGATCCCATCTTGTTTCATTTATTCTTTTCCTACTCCCCAAACCCCCCATGTTGCACCTCCACTTCCTCATATCAGGGAAATCATATGATAGTTGTCTTTCTCTGATTGAATTATTTTGCTAAGCATGATACCCTCTAGTTCCATCCACGTCACTGAAAATGGCAAGATTTCATTTCTTTTGATGGCTGCATAGTATTCCATTGTGTATATATACCACCCTTCTTTATCCATTCATCTGTAGATGGACATCTAGGTTCTTTCCATAGTTTGGCTATTGTGGACATTGCTGCTATAAACATTCAGGTGCCCATGCCTCCTTCAAACCATTACATTTGTATCTTTAGGGTAAATACCCAATAGTGCAATTGCTGGGTCATAGGATCTTTCTATTTTCAACTTTTTGAGGAACCTCCATGCTGTTTTCCAGAGTGGTTGCACCAGCTTGCATTCCCACCAAAGTGTAGGAGGCTTCCCCTTTCTCTGCATCCTCGCCAGCATCTGTCATTTCCTGACTTGTTAATTTTAGCCATTCTGACTGCTGTGAGGTGGTATCTCATTGTGGTTTTGATTTGTATTTCCCAGATGCCGAGTGATGTGAAACACTTTTTCATGTGTCTGTTGGCCATCTGGATGTCTTCTTTGCAGAAATGTCTGTTCATGTCCTCTGCCCATTTCTTGATTGGATTATTTGTTCTTTGGGTGTTGAGTTTGCTAAGTTCTTTATAGATTCTGGACACTAGTCCTTTATCTGATATGTCGTTTGCAAATATCTTGTCCCATTCTGTCAGTTGTCTTTCGGTTTTGTTGACTGTCTCCTTTGCTGTGCAAAAGCTTTTGATCTTGATGTAGCCCCAATAGTTCATTTTTGCCCTTGCTTCCCTTGCCTTTGGTGATGTTCCTAGGAAGAAGTTGCTGTGGCTGAGGTCGAAGAGGTTGCTGCCTGTGTTCTCCTCAAGGATTCTGATGAGTTCCTTTCTCACATTGCCGTTCTTCATCCATTTTGAGTCTATTTTCATGTGTGGTGTAAGGAAATGGTCCAGTTTCATTTATCTGCATGTGGCTGTCCAATTTTCCCAACAACATTTGTTGAAGAGACTGTCTTTATTCCATTGGACATTCTTTCCTGTGCAGAGCTTTCTATTTCAATGTAGTCCCAATAGTTTATTTTTGTTTTTGTTTCCCTCACCTTGGGAGACATATCTAGAAAGACATTGTTATTGCCAATGTCAGAGAAATTACTACCTATGCTTTCCCTGGGATTTTTCTGGTTTCAGGTTTTACATTTAGGCCTTTAATCCGTTTTGAGTTTATTTTTGTGTGTGGCTATAAAAAGAGGCCAGTTTCATTGTTTTGCATATTGTTGTCCAGTTTTCCCAACACTATTTGTTGAAGAAACTATCTTTTTCTCGTTCCATATTCTTTCCTGCTTTTTGAAGACTAATTGACTGTATAATTATTTATTGGACATTGTTTGTTGAACAATTATTTATTTGAACAATTGTTTATTACTGGACATTCTATTCTGTTCTATTGATCTATGTGTCTATTCCTGTGCCAGTTTTATACTGTTTAGATTACTACAGCTTTGTAATATAACTGAAAGTTTATTTTTCTTTTTCAAAATTGCTTTGGCTATTCTGCACCTTTTCTGGTTCCGTAGAAACTTTAGGATTATTTTAGATCTGTGAAAAATGCTGTTAGTATTGTAGATTGCTTTGAGAAGTACAGATATTTTTATGTATTATTTCCAATCATAAGCATGCAATGTCTTCCATTTCTTTGTGTTGTCTTCTTTCATCAATGTTTTATAGTTTTCAGAGTACTGGACTTTTACTTCTTTAAATAAGTATATTTCTAGGGATTTTATTCTTTTTGGTAAAACTGTAAATGGGATTGTTTTCTAATTTCTCTTTCTGTTGCATCATTATTGGTGTATAGAAATACAACAGTTTTCTGTACATTGATTTTATATACTGTGACCTTACTGAATTCTTTAATCAGGTCTAGTAGTTTTTTGGTAGAGTGATTGGGTTTGCATATAGTATCATGTCACCTGCAAATAGTGAAAGGTTTACTTTTCCTTAGTGATTTGAATGCCTTTTATTTCTTTCTCTTGTCTGATTTCTGTGGCTAAGACTTCCAGTGATATGCTGAATATAATTTGTGAGAGTAGACATCCTTGTCTTGTTCTTTTTTTTTTAACTATTAAACTATTTTTTTTTATTTATCAAAATAGTTTATTTCCTTGTCTTGTTCTTGACCTTAGGGGAGAAGCTTTCAACTCTTTCCCACTGAGTCTGATGTTTGTCATGGGTTTTTAATATAGTCTTCATTATGTTGAGGTATGTTCCCTCTAAACCTACTTTGTTGAGCTTTTTTTTTTTTTCTTTTTAAAATCATGAATGGATGTTTTACTTTGTCAAATGTTTTATCTGCATCTATTGAAATAATCACATGGTTTTTATCCTTTCTTTTATTGATGTGATGTATCATGTTGATTGATTTGCAAATATTGCACCATTCTTGCATCCCAGGAATAAATCCCCCTTGATCAGAGTGAATGATATTCTTAATGTACTGTTGGATTTAATTCGCTAATATTTGGTTGATGATTTTTGCATATATGCTCATCAGAGGTAATGGTCTGTAGTTCTTTTTGTTGTTGTTGTTGTTGGTGGTGGTGGTGGTGTCTTTAAGTGGTTTTGGTATCAGGGTGATATTGGTTTCAGAATGAATTTGTACATTTTCCTTTCTCTTCTACTTTTTGGAATAGTTTAAGAATAGGTATCAAGTATTCTTTATATATTTGGTAAATTTCACCTGTGAAACCATCTGTCCTGGACTTTTTTTTACTGGGAATATTTTGATTACTGATTCAATTTTATTGCTGGTAGTTTGTCTGTTTAAGCTTTTTACTTCTTACTGCTTTAATTTTGGTTATTTATATGTTTCTAGGAATTTTTACATTTTTTCCTAAGTTGTTGGATATAATTTTTCATATTCTCTTATAATCATTTGTATTTCTGTGGTGCCAGTTGTTATTTGTCTTCTTTCATTTCTGATTTTGTTTATTTGAGTGCTTTCTCTCTTGCTCTCTTTCTGTCTGTCTGTCTCTCTCTTTGATGAGTCTGCCTAGAGTTTTATCACTCTTGCTGATCTTGTCAAAAGAACCAGCTCCTGGGGCACCTGGGTGACTCAGTGGATTAAAGCCTCTGCCTTCGGCTCTGGTCACGATCCCTGTGTCTTGGGATCAAGCCCCACGTTGGGCTCTCTGCTCAGTGGGGAGCCTGCTTCCCCTCTTTCTCTCTGTCTGCCTCTCTGCCTACTTGTGATCTCTGACTGTCTAGTAAATAAATAAAATCTTTAAAAAAAAAAAAAAAGTACGAGCTCCTGGTTTCACTGATCTTTTCAAATGTTGTTGTTGTTTTAATCTTGTTATCATTTGTTTCTGCTCTAATCTTTATTATTTCCAGCCTTCTGCTGGATTTGAGTTTTGTTTGTTCCTCTTTTTCCAGCTCCTTTAGGTGCAAAGTTAGTTTATGTGAGGTTTTTCTTGCTTCTTGATGTAGGCCTCTATTGCTAAAAACTGCCTTTACCTCATCCCAAAGATTTTGAGTCATTATGTTTTTATTTTGTCTCCATGTATTTTTTTTAATTTCCTATTTGATTTCTTGGTTGACCCCTTTATTATTTAGGGGCATATTTTTTAACTTCCATGTATTTGTGTTCTTTCAACATTTTTTCTGTGGTTGACTTCTAGTTTCATTGTGGTGTGTCAGAAAAGATACATGGTATAACTCTGATCATTTTGAAATTTTGAGATTTGTTTTGTGACCTAATATGTGATCTATTCTGGATAATGTTCCATATGCACTTGAAAAGTTGTATGTTCTCTGATTTGGGATAAAGTGTTCTGAATATATCTATTAAATTGATCTGGTCCAGTGTATAATTCAAACTATTGTGTCCTTGTTTACTTTCTGTTTAGACAGATCTGTCCATTGATGTAAGTGATGTAAGTTAAAGTCCCTTACTATTATTTTATTACTGTCAAGTAGTTTCTGTATGTTTGTTATTAAGTGTTGTTATGTATTTTGGTGCTCCCATGTTAGGTGCATAAATATTTAAATTGTTATATCTTTTTGTAGCATTGTCCCCTTAATGATTATATAGTATTCCTCTTTGTCTCCTGTTATTCTTTAAGGTCAAATTATTTCTGATATAACTATTACTGTTCCAACTTTCTTTTGACAACCATTTGCTTAATAAATGTTTCTTCATCCCCTTACTTCCAATCTGCAAATGTCTAGATCTGAAGTGAGTTTCCTGTAGCATCTCCTGCGGCATATAGATGAGTCTTTTCTTCTTCTTTTTTTAAAATCTATTCTGTCAAGTTGTCTTTTTTTTTTTTTTTTAAGGTTTTATTTATTTATTTGTCAGAGAGAGTGAGCACAGGCAGAGGCAGAGGGAGAAGCAGGCTTCCTGCTAAGCAAGGAGCCCAATGTGGGACTCGATCCCAGGATGCTGGGATCATGACCTGAGCTGAAGGCAGCCGCTTAAACAACTGAGCCACCCAAGCGTCCCTCAATTTGTCTTTTGATTGGAAAATCTAGTTCATTTATATTCAAAGTAATATTGATACGTATGTATATATTGTCATTTTATTATTTATTTTGTGTTTGTTTTTGTGTATCTTCTCTGTTCCTTTCTTTCCTTGCTCTCTTTTCTCCCTATAAGTTAGCTTTTTTTTAGTGATATATGTGGATTCCTTTCTCTTTATTTTTTTGCATATCTATTACTAGTTTTTGATTTGTGGTTACCATTAGGTTTACATATAACATATTCTGCATATAGCAGTCTATATTGAGTTAAGTTTGAACCCATTCTTTACTCTTCTCTTCTCCATGTTTTAGGTATATGATGTCATACATTGCATCCCTTTATTTTGTGAATCCCTTGACTAACTTTTTATATACATATTTATTTTTACCGCTTTTGTGCTTCCTACTTTTCTTACTTTTATTTATGGTATCTTCTTTCCATTCATAGAGTCCCCTTCCATATTTCTTGTAGGGCTGATTTAGTGGTCATGAACTTTTTAAACTTTTGTTTGTCTGGAAACGCTTTATCTCTCCTTCCATTCTGAATGACAGCTTTACTGGATAGAGTATTCTTGGTTGCACATTTTTCCCTTTTAGCACTTCGAATATATCATGCTACACCCTTCTGGGCAGCAAAGTTTCTGTAGAGAAATCTGTAGCTAGCCTTATGGGGTTTCCTTCATATGTAACTGTTTTCTTTTCTTTCGCTGCCTTTATAATTGTCTCTTTATCATGGCTTTTTGACATTTTACTTACTATATGCTTTGGTGTGGGCCTTTTTAAGTTGATTTTGCTGGGGGAGTCTCTGTCCCTCCTGGACTAGATATCTGTTTCCTTCCCCCAGATTAGGAAGTTTTCAGCTATTATTTCTACAAATGAGTTTTCAAATAAGTTTTCTACCTCCTTTTCTCTCTTTCTTTTGTCTTCAATCCCTATAATGAGAATGTTATTACACTTGATAGAGTCACTGTGTTCCCCAAGTTTACTCTTATTTTCCATAATTTTTTTTTTTGGTTGTTACTTTCCATTACTCTGTCCTCTAGGTCACTGATTTGTTTTGCTTCTTCTATTCCCATTTATTCCATCTAGTATATTTTAAAATGCCATTTATTGTGTTCTTCATCTCTGACTGGTTCTTTTTTTTTTCTCTGTGTTAAGGATCTCACTGTTGTGCTCACTCTTCTCTCAAGTCTATTGGGTATTTTTATGATCATTACCTTAAATTTTCTATCACACTTATTACTTATCTCCATTTTGCTTAGGTCTCTTGCTGTGATTTTTTTCTATTCTTTCATTTGAGACATATTCCTCTGTCTCCTCATTTTGTCTAACTCTTTGTATCTGCTTCTGTGTTTCAGAAAAGTCTACTATGTCTCTTCCTCTTCAAAGTCTGGATGGGATGTATACTTTTAACAAGGTGGTCACTGGTCCTCTTCCATTGGGTACATGAAGCTGTCACAGAGACCAGGGTTGGCTTGGGCTACTCTGCAAATCATGTGTGGGTTGAGCATGTAGTTTTAACAGGGTGCTTGTGTTTTTAGCAGAAGGTGACCAGCTAATACTGCGACCAAGGCCCTACAAAGCATGGAGTTCAGAGATGAGGTATTTGCAAAGTTTAGCAAGTTTTGTACTGGTCTTCTGGGGGAGGAGAACTGCAGCCCTGGGACCAAGGCATGTTCAGCATACTTTAAGTATGTTAGGGGCAAGGCATAGTTTAAATAAGTTAGGTAATGAATGTTGACACCAGTGCTGGTGCCCACAAGTCATTGTGTTTATTCTAGGGGTTGAGAGAGGAAGATGACACCTGCCAGCTCCTTTGTCTCTGGAGAAGTCTTTTAGCAAACTCTGAGAATAGTAAGTAATTTTCCCTCCTGTATGGCCCAGGCATTTTTCAAACCATTGCTCCTATGCTATATCTCTCCAGGATGAGTTTTTTTGTTTGTTTGTTTGTTTGTCTGTTTGTCTGTCTGTTTTTGTTTTGTCCTGTATTGTTTTTGTGCTGTCTCTTTAAAGGCAAGCACTCAATTTCCTATTGCCTTTCTGGTTCTCCCAGAGCCAAGCCCCCTGATTTTTAAAGTTCTAGATTTTCAGTCTTACTGGATAAGAACTCAAGAAATTCAGCCCCTCTGGTTTTCAATCCAAATGCTATGGGGATTCATTTTCTCTGTGCAGGCTACCCTGTGTGGTAGCCTGTTTCTCTTCCCTCCCCACAACTGCAGTTCCCTGCCTTCAGTGGCCAGACCTATGGGATTTAGCTTCCCACCACATTTTTTCTCTTCCTGCTTTCTTTGACATGGCCTCTTCTCTATATTTTGTTCTGGAGTTTTTTTCTGCCAATCTTCAGGTCATGTTCCGTGTTATTTACACTGCTGTGTGTGTTATCTAGTTGTATTCTATAAGATGAGCTAAGCTTATGGTCCTTCTATTCTGCCATCTTCTCCAGAAGTGTCTCTTTCATTGCAGATAGTATCAATTGGTGTCTTCAAGTTCACTAAATTTTGACAATGTTTCATCTCCATTAATCCCATTATTGTCTTTTTCATCCAGGTTTCATTTCAAGGATTTATTTTGTGATTTTTGTCTCTGAAGTTTATATAGGTCTTTTTCTTAATATCTTTATCTTTATATTTAGCATGTTCGATTTCTCCTGTAGTTTTTTGAACATAAAAATACAACATAATTTTCCAATATTTTTTCAGCTAATTTTAACATCTCTGTCAGTTCTGGTCAATTTTGGCTGATTGATTTTTCTCCTCATTGTATGTGGCATTTTCCTGATTGCTTATATCCCTAGCAATTTTGATTAGATGCAAAATATTGTGTATTTTACCTTGTTGAGTGATGGATATTTTTATATTTCTGTAATTATTCTTGGGTTTTGTTCTGGGATACAGTTATCTGGAAATAGTTTGATTCTTTCTGCCATTGCTTTTAATATTTATTAGGCAAGACCTGAACAGTATTTTGTCTAGGTCTAATTATTCTCCACTACTGAGGCAAGACTCTTCTGAGTACTCTATCCAATGGTTCATGAATTATGAGGTTTTCTTCTCTGTCAGGGAATTCTAGTCCTATACCCTAATTGAACCCAGCAACCCTGTCCCATGCAGGATCTGAGTGCTGTTGTCTCTTACGTTTTTGAGTACTTCTTCCTAGTCACAGGTAGTTTCTGTACATGTATGCCAAGATCATTACTTAGCAGAGTAGTTGAGGAGGACTAGGAATATATCTTTTACAAGCATGCTAATATCATTATTTAAGAAGGAAAATGTCATTCCAGTTATGAAACTCTGTATAGTTTTAGAGTATGTGACTATTTGGCCTAACTTGGCTGTGCTGATCCATTTACTATGCATTGAGTAACTTGCATCTAAGGGCACTGTAGAATGTAATGAGATTTTGAATGTCTTCACATGAGAGCCACATCTCATCTTCACAGGATGACGCAAGTGATCATTACTGCTGATGAATTTTAAATAGAACAATCATTCTGATTGCTCTGCTTAAATCTGATTCAGTAATCCAGCTAAAGCATTTCCCCCATCATACAGAATCCTCAACAAATTTCAAGATTTTACCAGACATTTTCATGAGAAAATTTGAAAAATGTCCAGGTTTCACCTATTACTATAAGGCTGAATCCTTTATATTTTGCTACAATCTATGGACATGAAATAGGAAAAAAAAAAGTAAAGTTAGATTAAAATCAAATCTCAGATTTCACTGTTAGCTCTTATGCTCATTCTCTCTTTTATATTTTACTCTAATTTCCCTTTCTTTTTGTGAATTCTCGTTTTAGCTTTTAAAAGTTATTTTTCTTCAAATTCTTTAAGGAAGGAATGAGCAATAATACATTTAGTACATGTCAACAGCCTTCTAACAGGTTACAGTAGGTGGCTGACCTACTTGAAAGGCTGATACTTCACATCTTCAGCAAGTAAAAAAGCTATCATAGCCTGATGTGAGTCAAAAATTGAAAAGATCTGGGGTGCCTGGGTGGCTCAGTGGGTTAAAGCCTCTGCCTTTGGCTCGAGTCATGATCCCAAGGTTCTGGGATCGAGCCCCGCATCGGGGTCTCTGCTCAACAGGGAGCTTGCTTCCCTCTCTCTCTCTGCCTGCCTCTCTGCCTACTTGTGATCTCTGTCAAATAAATAAATAAAATCTTAAAAAAAAAACTGAAAAGACCTTAGTGATTTCATGGTCCAGGGATGGCAAGATTCTGGCATGAGGGCCTTCATTCTTCTATGCCATGCTTAAGGCTAATTTATCACAGAACACTCTACCAATGCATCAAGATTCATCTCAGCTGCCTCAAGTTAGTACGCTACACAGCCACTACCAATCACTCAAAGTAGGACTGTAAAATCAATCCTATTTGCGGTTCAGAAGTTAGTCCATTCTTTTAATTTTATAGAATGGGAACTTAGACTTCCGATCAGCTATAGAGGTCATTATTAGGACTAGATTCCCAACTCTGAGCACAGTCATTCTGGAATGTGTCCATAGTCCTACAAGGCCAAATACTTTGTGTGTGTGCATGTGTGTGTGTGTGTGTGTGTGTGTGTGTGTGTGAACATACAGTGACAAAGCAGATGTATAGACACACAATGACAGACAAAAATTAAAAGATTTTTCATCTTTTTCTGCTTATTGCCAGACTAAACCTATGTATTAAATGGAAAATTTTATTAAAAGAACAGAAACATTTAGAAACTTACCCTGTTTGTCAAGCAACCTAAAAACAAAAACAAAAACAAAAACAAAATCCATCAGTGTGAGATTTTTGGTTTTGTTTGGTTCTGTTTTCACCTATTCAGCTTTATACAGAGCCAAAGGAGAAGACTATCCACATAAAAGTATTTCAGCAGCATTGACAATCTTCACCAACTTCAAAACCCTCTCCCATTTTCAGTTCCTAATATGTGAATTTCCTTTAATGGGTATATAGCTTATGAGTACCTGATGAATTATTATGCTGAAAAATAAATTCCTGTGGGGAGAAGGATATTATTGATTAGGGTTTCAGTAAGTTTCAACAGATTATTCTCTAAGGACATTGGTGATAAAGAGGAGGAAAAATTCATAGCAAGAGAGGAAATGTGGGAAAAGGAAGCTGGGATAATACAACACAGGGTATTTTTTAAACAATATTGAGAATAAGGGAGGATTGAGTGGGCTTCCCAACTTCTTTCAGGTGAAATTGAATTTTGAATCCTTAATTCCTTGATCTGATTCACATTATATTCTATTGCATTATACCCAGCCCTGACCATTTCTCAGACTCTCTCCATGAGCAAAAATTATCTACCATGCAGTTTCATATTAATATTACTATTAAGTGAACACTAATATAATTTAATATGATACATAATAATATTAATATTAACTTAAGCTAGTGGACACTTACCATGTGTCAAGCCATATGTTACTGCTTCTCATATGTATTACTTTAGTATTCATAGAAAACTTATAAAGTACATTCTTTTATTTTTGCCACTTTGCAGATAAGAAAATTGAGTCTTAAAAAAGTTAAATAATTTGTCTAGGGACTTTCAGCTAGAAAGTGACAGTGGAGATTTGAAGTACAATCCAACTGATTGGAAGCCAAACTTCTCATCACTACACTAATCTGTTTCCTATCTTATCAGAACCAGATAAATGAATCTTAGCCTTGTTTTGTATATTCCTTAGAATTAGGAATGAAATTATGAGGCAATAAAATAATTCTAAGGAATCCATACTTTCTCCACTTTTGATAAAAGTCAACAAAAAATGTAAAAGGATATCTGATGTAAGATTATGAGAGACACCTAACTGTGAAAATCAACCACCAAATCAAATCCCTTGATTAAAATAGCCCTGATTAACAATATAGTTGAATGTTAAATATTATAATACATTTGTTATAAACCCCTTCCTTATATCTGTTTACACACACATATTATTTACACACAAAATTATGATGCCAAAAATATATAACAAATCTTCACAGTTCAAAGGCCTCCTTAAAGAATTGTGTGGCAGCCTCTTTCTGGATGGTTGTCTAGGCAGGGTGCAGCCTGGGAGCTTTTTAGAGGCTGGAGACAATATGCACCTAAATGTTTACTTTGTCTGGATTAGAATCTGTGAATGCTAGTGGTGATTTTTTTCTAAATGAAAGTTCTTGGTAGGTCAATAGTTAGAAGCCAGAGGAAGTTGAGGGAATCTAGATGCAATAAAAAGCAGTGTTTGGAAATGAGGGTCTAGAACCTGTGGCTCTACTATAAGAAGAATTAGTGGTATTATCACTTGTCTAGTGGAAAGGTCAAAAATTTTGAAAATGGAACAAGTATCAATAAAAGAAAGCTTTTGAAAAATGTGTCCAGGTTTTTACCAGAAAATCCTTTTGGGAGACAAGTGAGAAACTTGCTAATAAACATTAAAACTATTTCTATGGAATCCACACAAGCAGATTCACTTATCTCAGAGAACATGAAGCCCAATAATACTCTTGCATATGAAGGGTTTGGGTAATTATTTTAGTTTAGTGTTACAAAAGCAAGCAAAACAACAAAACAAAACAAAAGCTTCCCACTATGTACCTACATAATACAAATAAGTATAAGATGCTTAACTTTCAAAAGTATAAAATATATGTGTACTAAGTATAAATATAAAAGAATAAAAATAATAAAGGTGGTATCTGCTACGAGCCAAATGTCTAATAATGGCCCCTGAAATTTCCAAGGAAGAATCAGAGACTCATAAGAGGGGAATGGGCCAAGAAATCTAACACAGAGTTTTATCCAAGAAGAAATGACTCAGAGAAAAAAAAATTTCCTAAAGTTTGAACAGCTATAGTAATCCCTCACTGAGTCTACATCTCCTGAGTTCCAGAATCAAGCTGACCCTTGCAGGTGGAGTAGGGCCCTTTAACATTTTGTTGTTCTCATGGATTTTGCTTACTGCAGGTATACTAAATCTTAAGTAAATGGCTACTTTCAACAATTGACTGAAAATGAGACTTTTGACCAGTCAATATCTGTTGTTGAACTTGCATGAACCCAAAATGAATCACAGATACTTCACTTATTAAAGTCATTCAGTTAAAAAAAATTACTTAAAAATCTGCTGAGTTCTGGAAATTATGCTAAGTTTTGAGGATTTAAGGGTAAAAGATGTAATGACTGATTCAGAGCTTCCTGAAGTGATAGACTGTGCTATAAGTAATTACAACCCTAAGGGTAATTGTTATAGTGGAAATAATTACACATTGTAGTGGAAGAGTCGGCAGAGGGTTCCTGCCTTAGTCTGTCAGGGATCTGTAACAGAATACCATAGACTGGGTGCTTTATACACCCAGTCTATGGTATGATTTCTCATGGTTCTGGAGGCTGGGACATATAAGATTTTAAATCACCAGCAGATTAGGGCTCAGGTGACAGCCCACTTCTTGGTTCATAGACAACCATCTTCTCACTGCAGCATCCTGACCCGGCAGAAGGGAAAACGGAGCTCTACGGAGGCCGTTCCATTTGCACTAATCTCATTCATGAGGATTTTGCCCTCATTACCTAATCACCTCCCAAAGGCCCCACCTTCAAATACCATCACATTAGGGATTAGGATTTCAATATATGAATTTGGTGATGGTGAATGGCGGTGGGATGGAGCGCAGCATTCAGTCGATGGCAGTTTCTAACTCTTCTAACACAGTCTAGGAAGGCAAAAGAGAACGTCCAATAAAAGAATGTACTTTAGGCAGAGGACATATCTCTGCTTCTCTGCTCTAAGTAGCGCTTCAAGGAGAAAGAAATCATGTGGAATAGTGGATAAAGTTACAACCTGGACAAAGGGGTTATTGAGTATCTCTGGAAGCTGAGAAGGGCTATTTTTAATCTTGGGGGAAAATATTAAGACCATACATTTCTACCAGCAATTTAAGCAAGTAAGTTGAATGGTCCTGTGTCTCCCTCTGTGAATTCCTGCAAAATAGGTTAATATTAATATCTCTATCATCTTCCCCAACTGCCCCTGCTAATGCAAGGGCTCTGGTTCCTTGCAGGATTCCTCCAAAAGGTGATGGAAATGTGTGGAATTAGATAGTGATGATGGTGCCACAATCTTATGAATATACTAAAAGCCACAAGTGTACACTTTAAAATTATTAAAATGATGAATTTTTTATCATGTGAATTTTATCTCCAGAAAAAAATAAAGTTTCCCAAAATATTTTTGAAACTCCTCAAAAGATATGTTACAAATGCTTACAAAACCAGTCCAAGTCTCCTACTCACATCTGGCTTCTACTACAGGCCACTGCTGTTTACATTTTTAGAAATCTATGTACTAAAATATTTCAAGCATACAGAAAATGTAGGGAGTATCCACTCTTCCAAAATCATATCACCACCCAGAATCACTAAATACTAACATTTTTCCATATTAAAATTATTTTAACTTCAGAAAGTTTTTATAAAAAATAAAATGTAACATACGCTTGAAGACTTTTTCCATCTCATTCTCTTCTTGCCCCAAAGACAGCCAGTTTTCTGAAGCTGTCATGTTTCCTTTCATATTTTAAAATATTCACCACTCATCTATTTTCATAAACTGTATACAATATTATTTCATAAGTTCAAGTTTGATAAATAAATGCTACTTAATTTTTTAAAGATTTATTTATTTATTTTAGAGAGAGAGGGAGGGAGCACATGAATGGAGGAGGGGCAGAGGGAGAAGGAGAGACAGAGAGAGAGAAAGAGAGAAGCAGACTCCCCACTGAGCATGGAGCATGACACAGGGCTCAAACTTAGGACCCTAAGATCATGACCTGAGCCAAAATCAAGAGTTAGAGGCTTAACCAACTGAGTTATCCAGGCACCCCTAACCACACACAAATTTTTATTCCATATTATATTTTTAGGATTCTTGTTGAGACATGTAAATATGTTTAATTCATTTTAATTTCTTTATACTATTGTATTATATGTATATAGTATAATTATTTATCCATTCCTTATTGATGGGCAGGTAAGCTGCTTCTAAATATTCGCTAGGGCAAGATCATGCTGGGGCACCTGGATGGCTCAGTTGGTTAAGTTTCTGCCTTCAGCTCAGGTCATGCTTTCAGGGAACTGGGATAAAACCCTGAGTTGGGCTCCCTGCTCAGCAGGGAGTCCGCTTCTCCCTCTCCCTCTCCTTCTTCTTCCAGTTGTTCTCTCTCTCACCTGCTCATTTTCTTTCTTTCTCAAATAAATTAAATCTTAAAAAACAAAAACAAAAAACAAGATCATGCTGATCATCCTTCTGCATGTTACCATGAGTTTCTCAGGGATATATATCAGAAATAAAATTTATAATATATCACCAAATTCCTCTCCGAAGAGGTTGTACTTTCCTACATCTTCACCCGTATCTGTATTCTTATTATGTTTCTCTCATGGATGAGAAAAGCATCTCCTTATTTATATTTGATTAATGATTAGTCAGTTTAACCATCTTTTCTTAACATTTTTGGCATTTGTGTTTCTTTCTCTGCAAATTTGCAGCTCATCTCATATCTTTTGTCAGTTTTCTACCTGTTGTCTCTCTTGCTGATGTGTGGAGCAGCTTTGTATAGTCTGAGTACCATTCCTCTATTGATTATACATCTCCAAGTCTGAGATGGATCACAAAAATTTTAAATATAATCACATTTATTAAT
Organism: Mustela nigripes; assembly: GCF_022355385.1. Taxonomy (NCBI): domain Eukaryota; kingdom Metazoa; phylum Chordata; class Mammalia; order Carnivora; family Mustelidae; genus Mustela; species Mustela nigripes. Next base: position 126,350,238 of record NC_081560.1, read on the forward strand.
GTCTTCTCCAGGTTTCAACTTTTACATCTGTTTTAAGACATTCTTCCCTGCCCTGTCACAAAGACACTGATCTACATTTTATTAATAATTTTAATTTTTTGCTTTTTACATTTAGCTATTTGCTCCTCCTGGGTTGTTGTTTTTTTTTGTTTTTTTTTTTTTTTGTTTTTTTTTTTTTGGCAATAGACCTAATATTTTTCTATCTGAATGGACGATTTTCAGAGCAATGATTACCCAATAGTGCATTTTCGTCATCTTAATATAATGTCACCTCTCACATATACCACATTCTGTTTCTGTGCTTTTTCTATTTCATGTATTTGTTTATCCCGAAGTCCGTACCATACTATCCTAAGTATCATAGCTTTGTAATAAATATGTTTTGATATCTGGAAGAGAAAGTCTTCAGTCACAGGTTGTTTTCCCAGGGGAAGAAAACCCTGAGAAAGACATTAACACACAGGAGGTTTATTTTCAATTTCTCTTGGGATTAAAACATATGGAAGGTAAAGGAAGGTTGCTGAATTGGTCAGAAAGAGAAGTTGAGCTGTAATGCATTCCCAACAGAGGCCTCAGCCAGCTGAGGAAGGAAATCTGGAACTGAGATAGCCGTTCAAATTTATCCCAAGCTGGGAGCAAAGGCCTTGGCCTTTATACCTCAGCATTGATCAGTAAACTGCCCTGAACAAGAGGCATGGCCTTGGGCTCTTTTCAACAGAAGCAATAGCCAAAGTCAGCTGCCAGCTAGTGAGTGTCTGTCACTAGCTGACAAATACAAGATTCTCAGTATTTGGAGTATTAATTCCTTCATTCCCAAAGAGAGATCTGTTTTTCTTATTCATCCTCCCTGTTTTTCTTATTCAAAACTACTTCAGGGGTGCCTCAGTGGCTCAGTCCTTAAGCATCTGCTTTTAGCTCAGGTCATGATCCCAGGGCCCTGGGATCAAGCCCCATGTCAGTGGGGAGCCTGCTTCTCCCTCTCCTGCTCCTCCTGCTTGTGTGTTCTCTCTGTGTCAAATAAATAAAATCTTACAAAAAAAAAAAAAAAAAACTACTTCAACTATTCCTGGCTTTTGATGGTTGATATGAATTTTACAATCAACTCATAAAATTCCACAGAAACAAAACAACACCTGTTGGGGTATAATTGGAATCTAAAATGCATAAATTATTTGTGAGGAGATGACATTTATGATACTGATTTCCTCATTCATTGAACATGATTTTTCTATTTATTTGAGTCTTCTTATGTTCTACAATAATATTTTATAATATTTTCCATAATGGTCTTGCACATCTTGTTAGATTTATTCCTAGGTATATCAAGCTTTTGTTGTGGTTTCAGTTATAACTTTTTTTTAATATTATTACATTTTTAAAATTGTCTTAGTGATGTATAGGAATTAAACTAATTCTTCCATCCCAATCTCATACATAACAACTTTTATGAACTCTTATTATTTGTCTTTGTAAATTCACTTGGAATTTCTATGTCATTTCTTTTCTCTTAGCTATGACAGTAAAGTACAATGTTGAAAATATGCAGTAATCACTTGGTGTTATATGTAAGTGATATATCACTAAATTCTACTTCCAAAGCCAAAAAAATAAAGGAGAAGAAGAAGTAGTAGTAGTAGTAGTAGTAGTAGTAGAAGAAGAAGAAGAAGAAGAAGAAGAAGAAGAAGAAGAAGAAGAAGAAGAAGAAGGAGAGGAAGAAGAAAGATAGAAAGAATGAAGATATGCAGTAATAATTGGCATTCTTTTAAAAATGTTTTAAGTTTTCTTTTATTTATTTTGAAGTTTTTATTTAAATTCAAGTTAGTTAATGTAAGTGTAATTTTAGTTTCAGGTGTACAATTTAGTGATTCAGTATTTACATACAACACCCAATGCTCATCACAAATACTCTCCTTAACCCCATCACCTGTTTCATCCATCTTCCCATCCACCTTCCCTCCAGTAACCTTCCATTGCTTCTCTGTAGTTAAGAGTCAGTTTCTTGGTTTGCTTCTCTCTTTTTCACCTGTGATCATTTGTTTTGTTTCTTAGATTCCATTTATGAGTGAAATCATATGGTATTTGTCTTTCTCTGAGTTATTTTGCTTAGCATAATACTCTCTAAGTCTATCTATGTCATCGCAAATGGCAAGATTTCATTCATTTTTATGGTTGAGTAGTATTCCACATCACATCTTCTTTATGTTTTCATCAGTTGATAGATAATTTGGGTTCTTTCCATAACTTGGCTATTGTAGACAATGTTGCTATAAACATTGGGATTCATGTATCCCTTTGAATTAGAATTTTTGTATTCTCTGGGTAAATACCCACTAGGGCAATTAATTGCTGGATCATAAGGTAGTTCTATTTGTAAATTTTTATTTGACAGAGAACTAGAGAGAGAGCATAGGTAGGCAGAGCAATGGGCACAGGGAGAGGAGAAAGCAGGTTCTTTGCTGAGCAAGGAGCCCAACTAGGGGCTTAATCCCCAGATACTGGGATCATGACTTGAGCCAAAGGCAGCTGCTTAACTGACCAAGCCACCCAGGCCCCCCAGTTTGTAACTTTGCGAGGAACCTGCATACTGTACTGCTTTCCAAAGTGATTGAACCAGTTTATTCCCACCAACAGTGTAAGAGTGTTCCCCTTTCTCCACATCCTTGCCAACACTTATTCTTTTTAATGTTGCTGATTTTAGCCATTCTGACAGGTGTGAGGTGATATTGTAGTTTTGATTTGCATTTTGCTGATGATGAGTGATGTTGAGCATCTTTTTATGAATGTTGGCCATTTGTATGTCTTTGGAAAAATGTCTATATATGTCTTCTGCCCATTTTTAAATTAGATTATTTGTTTTTTGGGTATTGAGTTGTATAAATTCTTTATAGATTTTTGGATACTAACCCTTTATCAGATAT
>NC_081560.1:126679790-126726148 GCF_022355385.1 Mustela nigripes
CCCAACTTTTGTATCAACATGGACAGGACTGGAAGAGATTATGCTGAGTGAAATAAGTCAAGCAGAGAGAGTCAATTATCATATGGTTTCGCTTATTTGTGGAGCATAAAGGAATATCACGGAGGACATGGGAATAAGGAGAAGAGAAGGGAGTTAGGGGGAAATTGGAAGAGATGAACCATGAGAGACTGTGAACTCTGAGGAATTAACTGAGGGTTTTGGAGGGGAGGTGGGTGGGAGATTTGGTGGGCCTGGTGGTGGGTATTGTGAGGGCATGTATTGCATGGAGCACTGGCTGTGGTGCATAAACAATGAATTCTGGAACACTGAAAAGAAATTTAAAAAAATAATTTTTTTTTTAAAAACAGACTTACACATAATCTTCATAATCTTGTTTTTAAGTATAAGAGTTTCTAAATATGTCACAAAAAAGGGAAGTCCTTTTTAAAGAGTACTGACTTTCATGAATAAACATATTAATCACAGCATTACTTATAAAAGCAAAATTTCAGAATTGTCTTAAATATTTAAAAATAAGATGATAAAATGTAAAAGCTACATCTAATTATGATTTATTACATAGCCATAGTTACATTTACTAAGAACTTTAATGACTTTGGGAAATTATCAAGATATAATATTATTTTTAAAATCCAGGATTGTGTGTATACACAAGTTTAACTACATAATTTTTTTATATACAGAAAAGAAATTCAGAGCTAACAGTGAATGTTACTGTGTAAGAAAGTTACGGGACAAATTTTATTTCATATGAACATTTTCTCTATAGTCTATAATTTTTTCAGTGAATATTTATCAGAAAGAAAAAAAATCAAAATCTTTTTTCTGTCTCTTTCTGTGTCTCCCCTTCTCTCTCTCTGTCTGGCTCTTTCTCTCTCTCTCTCTCACACACACACTCACACCCCTGAAGGGAGAAATCCAGAGCTTGATTCAAAATAGATTTAAAATAGAAGCAGACACCACGCTGAGAGCCAAATAAACCCTTGGGTGAACCAAATTAAGGGATCCTGCTGTGAATACTCAAACCCTTGGCTGACCTTGGTTTTTATCTGCACAAAAGACCCAGAGTCCAGGGCTTGGAGCTAGATGGCAGATACAAATCTCCTTTATCCCAGGCCAATGGAAGTGCTAACCTACCTTTCAGATAATTTTATGTTTAGTTTTTGTTTTTTCTCAACACCTTCTGCCCTTGTCAAGGTGCAGATTTTTCTAAGGAGCAATATTCAGAGCTCTAGTGCAACAAGAAAACAAGTTAAGCAAGTCACCTTAAAATCCATGGTGTAAGTGAGACTGGAAGTGATTAATTGCATTTATGATTTATGATTTATGCTGCCTAATTTACAGAGCATTTTGTGTGTATATTGGCTTACAGCTACATGTGAGGTATGTAGGATACACATTATTTATCATCATTCTCTGTAAGTACTCACAGCTTTACTAAGCGGCAGAGCCTGTTTCAAACTTAACTGTTTTGAATTCAATCCTACGTCCCTTTCACTACAGCATCATGTTACTCCTCAAAAGAAGTCTCAGTGCCTCCAACTAGAAATATATCTATCATGTTCATCTTTAGAAAGACAACACTGTCATGTACACTTCCTTAAGATTCTTAAGATAATTATAACAGTGTTTTGGGGTTGCTTCTAAAACAATGTATCAATGTAGAAGGCTGATAACCATGTTGCAGCACAATTGGGTGAAAGCAGTTTTATGGGAGGATGAAGGGACTGTGTATCCATCAGGCAATAAATGTGTTGGCTCCACCAAATGTTCATGAGTTTTGAGTTAAATTAGGCTTGGAAGTCATGTCCTCTGTATTAGGCAGGGCTTAAAGCTGTGACAGAGAACCCATTTAAACAAGCTCAGGCTAAGAAGAATTACCAGAAGGAAAGAGGTGGAGGTGGACCTCAGAAACAACCGGAAGGAACCCTGGCTTTGACCACAATTAAAGCTCTCTCCCTCTCTCATCTCTGCTTCTTTCAGAATATTAACTTCATTTTCCAGCCTGGCTTCTTTTGCATGGCCTAAGTCCTGAGAATTGCCAACTATTAGATCATAAAGGTCCCACACTCTGACCTCACTTAACCTTAATTATTTCCTCAGTGGCTCCATATCCAAATATAGCCACACTGGGAGTTAGGGCTTCAACATATCAATTTTCTGGGGACATAAACATTCAGTCCATAACAAGGTGGGGTCGGTAATTTTCTAATAAAGGTAACTACTTCCAAAACAGGAGAACAATGCTTGATAGACAAAGTCATAAATGGTCTGGTGCTTGCTCTCAAGGCCTGGATTTTAGTACCCTGACTTCTAGTTACACCTGAAGATGTTTATTTTAACAACTAAGATGGCATGGGGCTAATAATCTCTTTTGAAAAATGTGGAGGCTGACAAGCATATATCCCTCTTCTTCTAAGCTGCAAGAGGCTTTACACCAGCCAAGCAGCCCCTCAAGAGATTGCTCCGGTTCTTCTTTAGTACACACAAGAACAGATTGTTGAGCCCCCAAAATTCTACACCATAGAGAATAGCCAAAATAATTTTAGCTTGGAAAACCCTTAAAGCATCAGATACCCACCTCTGCCATTAAAAATAGAGCTAACAATGGGGCACCTGAGTGGTTCAGCTGGTTAAGCAACTGCCTTCAGCTCAGGTCATGATCCTGGAGTCATGGGATAGAGTCCCACATCAGCTTCCTGCCCAGCAGGGAGTCTGCTTCTCCCTATGACCTCTCGCCTCTCATGCTCTCTCTCTCCCTCAAATAAATAATTAATTAATATATATTAATATATGTATTAACATTATATATATATGTATATATATGTATATATATGTGTGTGGGGTGTGTGTGTATATATATATATACATATATATACATATATGTATATATATATATATCTGGCAGGAAAGCCAGAGACTATTTAAATTGTGCCCTCTGACATATCCTCCAAAATAAGCCAGCTAGAAAATATAATTAATACAACGAGATGAAAAAGTTAAAACTTGCCACATCGAAGTGTTGGCTAGAGAAGAGTTGTTAGGTTAAATTTCATGCTCCCAAAATGATATCTTTGGTATTAAAATATTAGACCTACATGCCTTCCTCTTTGTCAGTAATCACAGACTGATTACTGTTAGCTATTAGGGAAACTGCTTGTTCATGTTAATAAAATCATGACACCTGCATATCAAATAATATGTATTTTTCTGTACTCTGTGGAAGGGAGGTGGGTCTTTAGCTTAAGCAAAAGTAATTTCAGGACATAAAGCTTTGAATTAAAAGGAATAATGGACAGAACACATACCTGAGGTGAAAATTGCTGTGTGATTAATCAGAGGAACATAACAATCAACCCTGACACTTGCAGCCATATTGTCTGTATAGGTATTAAAAACAACTTAGTTTAAGTTCATCAACTGATGAATAACTGAAATCCATGCATAGTGTTAAAAGCTGGGGGAAGGTGGATAAAAGCACTGAACCTGCTTCAATTAGTCCTAAATTAATTCTTACGCAGGTGATGATGAGTGAAGCAGCATTTATTTGCTCCTTTATTAGAATCCAGCCTCCAAAGCCCAACCTTGCACTCAAGAGAAAAATATTTATTTTAGATGAATTGTTTTATAAGGTAATAAATCTTTCATTGTTGCATAATAAAGAATATTTTCTCAAAAAATGAAATACATTATTACTTCACAACCTGAGTAATAATATATGTGTTCTTTATAAAGAAAAGAAATGTATACTGGGAGCCTAGTGTTGACTTTTGGGTGTGAGTCATTTACCAGCCCCACTCCGCACCCATATTTTCATATTAAACTATATACGCTATTATAGCCTTATCTGTCAAACCTTCTCAATGTTTGTGGTGATGAAAGAAACCTCTCCATCTTACATGTGTGGAGATCTTCACACACCTAGTACCTGTCCCCCTTAGCCGCCTATACTATATAAACTCAACTTTCCCTACATCAATTTATTAAACCTGAGGGCTTTTATCAGGTGATAACTTTATGACAATACTTAAATTTCATTTAAAGAAAAGGCTTTGATTTTTTTTTCAGGTTATTAACTAGTCGAATCTTATTTTAAGACAGGCACTTGGATGAGTCCACATTTGCTGTGACAGAATGAAGGTGGATCTATTTTAAGTTCAATAAAACAATGATAGAAGGGGAAGGGATAAAATTTCCATTGAGGCATCAGAGAAGAGTTTTAAACAGTCTTTTGATAGCAATAGGACAAAATAATGTTTTAAGTTCATCCTACTTCTCTTAGCTCTCTTAGATCCTGTTCTGAGAATAAGTAATGGACTCAGGGACAGCTAGGCTACATGTAAAAATGTTGTGTCTATTTGTTCTGGGAAAAATAAATAAATCATACTAAGGACGGTGATTAGTAGACAGAGTAACTTGATACACTACATGGTGCTGACATCAAAATTAGACATGCAACTTGCTAGATTTCACACACCCAGGAGGCATTATTATACCTTGTGTAAATGACACACCCTAGAAGTTTTTCTGGAACAGAAATTCTCTGAAATTTTTTCCTAAACCATAATATACATCACCATCATCTCAGTTTAGGGACATATTTTGTGAGAAAATTATCATTCCAAGTAATGCCTCTGATTAAAAAAAAAAAAAAAAAATGTTCCTTGGGAGCCAATCTTCATATTTCCCTAAATTCTAGGTTGGAACACATAAGACCATCCAAGCTTAAAATTCAGGGCCCCAGAGGTAAGTTACAATACTACTAAATGTGTAATAAATAAATGTTAAATGCTTTTTTGAAATAATTAAAAAAAGATATATAGTCCAGGAGAAAGATGAGCAGATATTAGTAACAGGTTCTGTGAGACAGGAAGCAGAGAGGAAAGCTTCCAGTTCCCATTTCTAGTACAGGTCTTCTCTGATCACACTCCTTGACAGCTATGATTAAAAAAATAAAGAAAATATATGACTAATTTTTAATAATAAAGGTAGAACAGGAGATAACAAAGACGACAACATTCAAACACCAAGAATAAAGAAGAAAAAAGAAAAAGGAATAAAGTACAGATTAAAAGAGAAAATAAAAAGTCCAAAGAAGACAAAAGAATAATGAATAAAAATAATAAAAAGATAAATTGAGGAAAAGATAAAATAAAAAAAAAAAGGTTAGAGGACAATAAGATTAAAGATTAAAAATCTAAAAATAGAAAAAAGGATAAAAATCCATGAAATAAATACTAGATAAAACCCATATAAACACAAAAGATTAAGGATTAAGAATAAAAATTAGGAGATAAAAAGATAAAAGTGAAAAGTGTATAAAAAACCCCATTAATATAAAGAGGATTAGGGGAAAACTGTGTATAAAGGCCTGAAGAAGAAAAATTGAACTTGAGAGAAATTAGTGAAAACAAGTGGTACAGGGAGAGAATGACCCCCAGTGGAGGGTGATACAGAAACTGTCATCAGCTCTTGGGCTAAGCCTCTTTCCCTTTTTGAGGGGCTTCCTTTTACGTGGAGTGTTTTTTGCAGGTAGGACACTAAGGAGTTGAAAGCAATTTTGAAACCTATTCCTTTGAGCCTCCATAAAGCATAAAACAGAAATCTATACCAGACAGACTTCTAGACACTTCCAAGCCAAGCCTTGCAGACAAATTAAGTTTCTTTGCTCCAAAAGACAGGCTGGGGGAGAAATGACCACAGCCTATGAAATGAGAAGTCATAGAGAAGGGGTGAAAATGGATTTTTAAAAACCAAATCTTCTCATTTCATCCTTAAAAAAAGACAAACTGAAGACAATTTACAAGAATTTTTACATGGAGGTTAACAAATGTATACTCATATCTCAAAGAATTGGTAGAAAGAATATTTATATAGTTGTCAAAGAAATCTGGGAGATATGAAAAGTTAGGAAAGTGGGTGGCGAAGAACTGACTGACATTCCTGAGTTCTAGTTCCAGGTCTGCCACTGGCTAGCTGTATGACCTTAGGTAAAGGATCTTAGCTTCTTGCATCTCACTCTGCTTACACATATGTACAAGGAATAAAAAAAGGATTGGATTTGATGTTTTCTAAAACTAAAATTAAAAACTAAAATTTGAGTTTGATATTGTCATATGCTGAATATAGAGTTGAATAGGTCATGGATCTAGGTCTGTAAACAGGGCTTGAAAATGTAAGAGCTTAGAAGGGCTGTAGGGTTGAGTAAGTTAAAGAAATGATCAGGCAGAAGACTACAGGGGCTGTGAAAAACTTGAAATTATGTGTCTCTTCTAAGGAGCAGATGCTTCTCATTTATAACTAATGCCTGTCACATCGAAATGTAGGCAGCCAGACTTTCAGATTTTTCTAGAGAAGTAAAAATATTTTTTTTAATGTGATATCTGATTTTTACATATTGTCAACTTACTTAAATTAAAAAAAAAAAAATCACTGGGTAAGCCAGATGGAAAACATCTATTATCTCAATCTGGTCTGTGAATCACTGTTAACCCCACTTACCTATAATACCTTTGTTATAACATTTGCCACAAAAGGCTCAGTGGAGGATTCAGCTAAACATTAATTGATTTACTTCTCCAACCAATACATTTATTCCTGTAAGGTCATCAGTAATGCCCCCTATGTCATGTATTATTTTAGTAATTTGACTCATCTTTTTTTTCTTAGTGAATCTAACTAAAGGTTTGTTAATTGTACTGATCTTTTCAAAGAACCAACTTTTGATTTCATTTTTTCCTATTGCTTTTTTATTTTTTATTTTTTTATTTCTGCTATAATCTCTAAAAATTATTTTTTCCCTTCTGCTTATTTTGAGTTTCATTTTCCCTTCTTTTTCCTGTTCTTTTTTTTAAAGAAAACATTATATTATTTGAGAACTTTCTTCTTTTTTTGAGATTTTATTTATTTGAGAGAGAGCACAATCAGGGGAAAGGGCAGAGGGAGAAGCAGACTTCCTGCTGAGAACGGAGACCAAGGACAACAACCTAAGGCTCCTAATCCCAGGACCCTGATATCATGACCTGAGCCAGTGCTAGATGCTTAACTAACTGACTGAGCCACACAGGTCCTCTTCTTCTTTTTTATATAGGTGATTACACCTAAAATTTTCCTCTAATAACTGCTTTACCTGCATCCCGTAAGTCTGGTATGTTGTGTTTTCATTTTCACTTATTTCGAAATATTTTCTAATTTCTCTTGTGATTTCTTAGGTGGCCCATTGGAAATTTACTTTCCACATATCTATGAATTCCCAAACTTCCTTCTATTTTAGATTACTAATATCATGTCATTGTGGTCAGTCATATTTTGTATGACTTCAATTCTTTTAAATTCATTGCAGCTTGTTTTATAACATAGCATATGATTCATCTGGGAGAATAACTTATGTTTATTTGGACAGAATGTGTATTCTATTATTGTTGAATTCTATAGATGTGCTAAGTCAAGTTGGTTCATAGTGTTTTCAAGTCTTCTATTTCCTTGTTTTTTACATTTAAATCTATGATCCATTCTGAGTTAATATCTGGATACAGTATAAGTTATGGATCAAAATTGTTTTTCTTTTTCTTTTTTTTTTTTAAGATTTTATTTATTTATTTGACAGAGAGAGAGAGAGCACAAGGAGGGGGAAAGGCTGAGGGAGAAGGAGAAGCAGGCTCCCCGCAGAGCAGAGGAAGCCCCATGTGGGACTCGATCCCAGGACTCTAGGACCATGACCTGAGTCAAAGGCAGTGGCTTAACCAGCTGAGCCACCCAGGTGCCCCTGTTTTTCTTTTTCATATAGCTATCATCTGGGAGACAATTCTCTGTAGTTCTCACATTTTTGCATATCATATAACAAAAAGCACAAAGGTGTTTTTTTCCATACTGTATTTTCAAGGAGTTTTATAAAATCAATAATAGCATTGCAAGATGAAGATGGTGCACATAGAACATTCTCCAGAATAGATCACATATTAGGCCTCCAAACAAGGTTTGACAAATTCAGAAAGACCCAGCTTATACCCTGCATCTCTTCTGACACATACTCTGAAACTAGAAGCCAACCACAAGAAAAAATCTGGAAAGACCACAAAAACATGGAGGTTACATAACATGCTATTAAACAATGAATGAGTCAACCAGGAAATTAAAGAAGAAATTAAAAAGTACATGGAAACAAATGAAAATGACAACAAAATAGTCCAAAACATTTGGGATACAGCAAAAGTGTTTCTAAAAAAGAATTTTATAGCAATACAGGCCTAATTCAAGAAGCAAGAAAAATCTCAAATAAAGAACCTCACATTATAAAGGAGCTAGGAAAAGAACAACAAACAAAACCTAAAACCAGCAGAAGGAAAGAAATAATAAAAATTAGAGAAGAAATACATGGTAAAGAAACTAAAAAAGCAATAGAACAGATCAATGAAACCAGAAACTATTTCCTTGAAAAATTAATAAAATTGATAAACCTCTAGCCAGACTTATCAAGAAGAGAATGGACTCAAATAAGTAAAATCACAAATGCAAAAGGAGAAATAACAACAAACACCACAGAAATGCAAATAATTATAAGAGAATATTATGAAAACCTATGTACTAACAAACTAGACAACCTAGAAGAAATGGATAAATTCCTAGAAAGAAATTAGCTGAGGTTCCTGTGTGCCTTATTCATTAAGCATCTGCTTTTGGCTCAGGTCATGTTTCAGGGTCTTGGGATCGAGCCCCACATCAGTCTCCCTGCTTCTCCTCTCCCACTCGCCCCTGCTTGTGTTCCTTCTCTCACTGTGTCTCTCTCTGTCAAATAAATAAATAAAATCTTTAAAAGGAAGGAAAGAAGGAAGGAATAAATCAACTACTAAAACTAAAACAGAAAGAAATAGAACATTTGAACAGACTGATTATCAGCAAGGAGATTGAATTAGTAATCAAAAAACTCCCAAGAATGGAATAAATGTCCAGGACCAGATGGATTCACAGGCAAATCCTGCCAAACATTTAAAGAAGAGTTAATATCTATTCTTCTCAAACTATTAAAAAAAAATAGAAATGGAAGGAAAACTTCCAAATTCACTCTAAGGCACAAGCATTGCATTGATACCAAAACAAGATAAAGACACCACAAAAAAAGAGAACTGCAGGTCAATATCTCTGATGAACATAGATGCAAAAATCCTCAACAAAAATACTAGCACACTAAATCAAAAAATACATTTAAAAAAATCATTCACTATAATCAAGTGGGATTTGTTGCTAAGTTGAAAAGGTGGTTCAATATTCACATATCAATCAAGGTGATGCATCACATCAATAAGCGAAAGAAGAAGAACCATATGATCACTTCAATTGATGCAGAAAAAGCATTTGACAAACTACAACCTTGATTCACGATAAAAGCCCTCTAAAAAGTATGTTTAAAGGGAACATACCTCAACACCATAAAGGCCATATATGAAAAACCCACAACTAACATCATCTTTCACAGGGAAACCTGAGAGCTTTTGCCTTAGGGAATAAGACAAGAATCTCCAATGGGGAAAAGACAGTCTCTTCAACAAATGGTGTTGGGAAAACTAGACAAACAACATGCAAAAAAATAAAACTGGATCACTTTCTTACATCATACACAAAAATATATTCAAAATAGATTTGAGATATGAAAGGTGAGATATGAAACCATAAAAATTCTAGACGAGAACATGGGCAGTAACCTCATTGACATTGTAGCAACTTCTTATGAGATATGTCTTCTGGGACAAAGGAAACAAGCAAAAAATAAACTATTGGGACTTCATCAAAATAAAAAGAGACTCTGAGTAGCCAAAGCAACCTTGAGAAAGAGGAACAAAGCTTGAGGTATCACACTTCCTGACTTCAAACTATCTTATACAGCTATAGTCATCAAAACAGTACAATGTTGGCATAAAAACAGACAGGTACACAGATCAATGGAACAGAATAGAGCACTCAGAAATAAATCCATGCATATATGGTCAATTACTTTTTGATGAAGGAACTAAAAATTTATAATGGGGAAATATAGTCTTTTCTATTAGTGGTTCTGGGAAACTGGTCAGCCACATGCAAAAGAAGGAAATTGTGACCCTATCTTACACATATGCAAAACTCAACTCAAAAACGATTAAAAATTTAATCCTAATACCTGGAACTCCTTGAAGAAAACATAGGGAATAAGCACCTTGACTTGTCCTGGCAATGGTTTTTGTCATCAAAACAACAGGAAGAAAGAGCAAGAAAAACAAAAATAAACAAATTGAACTACATCAGATTAAAAACCTACACAGCAAACAAAAGCATTGAAAAATGAAGATGAAATCTGTCAGGTGGAAGAAAATATTTTCAAATCAAGTAACTGATAAGGGGCTAATACTCAAAATATATAAAGAATTCATACTACTTCATAGCAAAAAATAACAAAACAAAAAACAATCCAATTAAAAATGGACAGAGGATCTGAATAGACATTTTTTCAAAGAAAACATACGAAAGGCAAACAAGTACATTAAATGGTGCTTCAGTATCAGTAATCATGAAGGAAATGAAAGTCAAAACTACAATGAGCTATCACCTCACACTTGTTAAGATAATTATCATCAAAAAGACAAGAGATCACAGGTGTTGGCAAGGATGTGGAGAAAAAGGACCTCTTTTGTACTGTTGACTGGACTAAAAGTTGGTACAGTTACCAAGAAAAACAGCATGGACGACCCTCAAAAAACTTAAAACAGAACTACCATATGATTCAGCAATCTCACTTCTTGTCCAAAGAGAATAAAAACAGGATCTTGAGGCGATACCTGCTTCCATGTTTATTGCAACATTATCCACAATAGCCAAAATATTGAAACAACCTAAATGCCATGAATAGATGAATGGATAAAGAATATGTGGTATATGGTATATAAATTTCATAAAAAATTGTGTTTGCTATTTTTGTACTCATAAAAGTACAATTCACAATAAAAAATGTAAAATGAAAAATAGTTTATAATGATAAAAGGGATATATTATTGGGAAACCATAGCAAAATATAAATATATCCTCACAAAGACCTACAAAAAATGGAATTAACAAAGTACTAACAAATTAAATGTAATAACACAGAAAAAGCATAATACCCCAACAAAGCAAAATTTATCCTAGAAATGCAATGTAGGTTTATTATCTAAAAATCAATCATTGGAATTCATCATATTAACATAAAGAAGAGGATAAATTATATGATAATTACAATAGTTTCAGGAAAAAGTATTTTAAAATGTTTATATACATTTATATGAAAACTCACAGCAAGTTAGAAGTAGTAAAAAACTTCCTTATATTGATAATTCTTTGATAATATGGTTAATTACTTGTAAAAGACTGAGTTGTTTCTAACTTAAATCTAATACAAGACAAAGATGCCTATTTCAGTGCTTATATTCAATATTGATTGGAGGTGCTAATCATTGCAATAAGGCAAGAAAAAAAATATGGCTGGGAAGACGTAAAACTGTCCCCATTTACAGTTGATTGTGATTGCTAGTAGAGAAAAATCTCAGAGAATTCACAAAACAACTAATGGAATGATATATGAATTTAATGAAGTCATAGGTTATAAGGTTATATAACCTTATATAACAAAAATCAATTCTTTTCTTACATATATATCTATAAAATGGAAGGGAAAATAATGAAAATTATGCTGAAATCAGCATTAAACAAAACTATATATTTACATATATATCTATATATATATATCTACAAAAATGGAAGGGAAAATAATGAAAATTATGCTGAAATCAGCATTAAACAAAACATTTCTAGGAATACGCCTAATAAAATTCAGCTCTGACATCTTGGTGAAAATTGTAAAACATTGCTGCAATTAAAGAATGAAATAATGAGAATTTACCATACTCATGGATTGACATACTTAATAATATATCAAACTGATTCATAGATTTCTAGTCACAATTTCAAACAAAATCTCAGCAGACTTTTTGGGGATAGGAATTGGGAAGAATATCCTAACATTTCTATGAAAATACAGTGGATGATGAACATTTTTTTCATGTGTCTGATAGCCATTTGTATGTCTTCATTGGAGAAGTGTCTGTTCATATCTTCTGCCCATTTTTTTATATGATTGTCTGTTTTGTGTGTGTTGAGTTTGAGGAGTTCTTTATAGATCCTGGATATCGAGTTTTTGTCTGTACTGTCATTTGCAAATATCTTCTCCCATTCCATGGGTTGCCTCTTTGTTTTGTTGACTGTTTCCTTTGCTGTGCAGAAGCTTTTAATCTTAATGAAGTCCCAAAAGTTCATCTTCGCTTTTGTTTCCTTTGCCTTTGGAGACATATCTTGAAAGAAGTTGCTGTGGCTGATATCGAAGAGGTTACTGCCTATGTTCTCCTCTAGGATTCTGATGGATTCATGTCTCATGTTGAGGTCTTTTATCCATTTCGAGTTTATCTTTGTGTACAGTGTAAGAGAATGGTTGAGTTTCATTCTTCTACATATAGCTGTCCAGTTTTCCCAGCACCATTTATTGAAGAGGCTGTCTTTTTTTCCACAGTGTATTTTTTCCTGTTTTGTAGAAGATTATTTGACCATAGAGTTGAGGGTCCATATCTGGGCTCTCTACTCTGTTCCACTGATCTATGTGTCTGTTTTTATGCCAATACCATGCTGTCTTGGTGATCACAGCTTTCTAGTAAAGCTTGAAATCAGGTAACATTATGCCCCCAGTTTTATTTTTGTTTTTCAACATTTCCTTAGCAATTTGGAGTCTCTTCTGATTCTATACAAATTTTAGGATTTGCTCCAGCTCTTTGAAAAATACCAGTGGAACTTTGATCGGAATGGCATTAAAAGTATAGATTGCTCTAGGCAGTAGAGACATTTTAACAATGTTTATTCTTCTGATCCAAGAGCATGGAATGGTCTTCCATCTTTTTGTGTCTTCTTCAATTTCTTTCATGAGTGTTCTGTAGTTCCTCGAGTATAGTTCCTTTACTTCTTTGGTTAGGTTTATTTCCAGGTATTTTATGGTTCTTGGTGCTATAGTAAATGGAATCAATTCTCTAATTTCCCTTTCTGTATTTTCATTGTTAGTGTATAAGAAAGCCACTGATTTCTGTACATTGACTTTGTATCCTGCCATGTTGCTGAATTGCTATATGAGTACTAGTAGTTTGGGGGTGGAGTCTTTTGGGTTTTCATCATCACTAGCAATCAGGGAGATTCAAATTAAAACCACATTGAGATACCACCTTACACCCGTTAGAATGGCCAAAATTAGCTAGACAAGAAACAACCTGTGTTGGAGAGGATGTGGAGAAAGGGGAACCCTCTTACACTGTTGGTGGGAATGCAAGTTGGTGCAGCCACTTTAGAGAACAGTGTGGAGATTCCTTAAGAAATTAAAAATAGAGCTTTCCTATGACCCTGCCATTGCACTACTGGGTATTTACCCCAAAGATACAGATGTAGTGAAAAGAAGGGCCATCTGTACCCCAATGTTTATAGCAGCAATGGCCACGGTCGCCAAACTGTGGAAAGAACCAAGATGCCCTTCAACGGATGAATGGATAAGGAAGATGTCGTCCATATACACTATGGAGTATTATGCCTCCATCAGAAAAGATGAATACCCAACTTTTGTAGCAACATGGACGGGACTGGAAGAGATTATGCTGAGTGAAATAAGTCAAGCAGAGAGTCAATTATCATATGGTTTCACTTATTTGTGGAGCATAACAAATAGCATGGAGGACAAGGGGAGATGGAGAGGAGAAGGGAGTTGAGGGAAATTGGAAGGGGAGGTGAACCATGAGAGACTATGGACTCGGAAAAACATCCTGAGGGTTTTGAAGGGGTTGGGGGCGGGAGGTTGGGGGAACCAGGTGGTGGGTATTAGAGAGGGCACGGATTGCATGGAGCATTGGGTGTGGTGCAAAAACAATGAATACTGTTACGCTAAAAAGAAATTAAAAAAAAATTTTTTTTAAAGATTTTATTTATTTATTTGACAGAGAGAGGTCACAAGCAGGCAGAGTGGCAGGCAGAGAGAGAGGAGGAAGCAGGCTCCCTGCTGAGCAGAGAGCCCGATGTGGGACTCAATCCCAGGACCCCGAGATCATGACCTGAGCCGAAGGCAGCGGCTTAACCCACTGAGCCACCCAGGTGCCCAAGAAATTAAAAATTAAAAAAAAAAAAAGAAAATACAGTGGGCTTGGATGAAAGAAGTAATAGATGAAAGTGTAGATCAGTAGAAAATAGATATCCAGAATTTAAACATTATAGATAGACCAATGGTGGAAAATACAGAAAAGAAAAAAAAAAAAAGACAAAGGCAGTTAATTGAAAGGGTCTAATTCCAGAAGTAGAAGATGAAGAAATGAGGCAAAAACAAAAAATTCTCATAAGAATTTTCCAAAATAGGTAAAGAATATCAATACTATTTAAAAGCTCATTGCTAACTCCAGCTAAGGCAAATATATTCACATACATTCAAATGGAAAACACACCATGTAATAATAATAAAGCTGCCAAAAATAAAGAGGATATTGTAAAAAGGTCAAATAAGAGAGAAAGAGAAAGACCACCTATAACAATTTAAACTGAGACAATGGAAGTCACAAAATGCTAAAATAAAGTTTCCAAGAAACTGAATGAAAATAACAAAACTAGAATTCTCTGGCCAGTGAAAATATATTTTAGGGAAAAAGGCAAAATAAATACTTTTAAAAATAAATTATTTTTTGTTTATATTTAGTAGGTTTATAGAGGTATAATTGACATACAATACTCTGCACATGTCTAAAGCCTACATTTTATTAAATTTTGCTATATGGGGGCGCCTGGGTTGCTCAGTTGGTTAAAGCCTCTGCTTTCGGCTCAGGTCATGATCCCAGGGTCTTGGGATCGAGACCCGCATTGGGCTCTCTGCTCAGTGGGGAGCCTGCTTCCTCCTCTCTTTGCCTGCCCCTCTGCCTACTTATGATCTCTCTCTGTCAAATAAATAAAATCTTAAAAAAAAATTTGCTATATGTATAAACCCATAAAAATCATTACTGCAATCAAGACAACAAAAGTATTCACCACTGCCAAAAGTTTTCACATTTCCTTATAAAATCTCTTCCTCTCAACTCTACCTGCCTCTCCCACATACACAGGGAATAACTGATTTGCTTTCTTTTAATAAAGAATATTTTGCATTTTCTAGAATTTTATATAAATGGAATCAATGAATATGTACACATTTTTGTCTTCTTTTATTCAGCATAATTATCTTATGATGTATCCACATTGTTCTGTGTATCCACTCATATCTTTCATTTTTACTTCAGGTGTTTTAAAGTTTGCTATTGTGCATATACAATTAGAATTACTATGCCTTTTGAGGAATTGATCCTATTATCATTAGGAAATGTTGCTTTTTCTCTGTGGCAATACTACTTGTCTTGAAATATAAGTCTTATGTTGCTATAGCAAATTCAGTTTTCCTAGAATTAGTGTTTCATTTGATATCTTTCTCCAAATTTTACCTTTTTTCATCTCTTCTTCTTAACAGTATAAACTGGGTCTTGTTACTTTTATAAAGTCTCACAATTTCTAATATTTAACTGGGACATTTTGTATGTTTGTATTTAAGTAGTTTTTGAAATGGTTTGTTTCATTTCTGTCTGTCTCATTTCTTTATTCTTCCTTTCCCTCCCCCTTTCTTCTATATTTTGACATGATTATTTCTTACTATTACAATTTTTTCTACACTAATCGGAGTTTTATCTCTATCTACATATTATTTTTAGCACTTGCTGTGGGGGGGTGGTTTCAGGAAAAATACTTGACTTCTCACAGTGCACCTTGTAGTATCATTATAACACCTCCAATAACGTAAAACCTTGTGACAAAATAAATCTACTTATCACCCTTCCATATTTATTATATACATCTCCATGTTATTAATCCCATAATACATCACCATAAGTTTTGTTTTAATCAGCCAATTATCTTTGAAAAAAAATAAGAAATAAGGAGAATAGCTTTCACATCTACCCACCCATTTACCTTCATTTCATCATGTGATCCAGATTACTATTTGACAATCACTTCCCTTCAGCCTTAATAATTACCATTAACATTTCTTATAATCTAGTATGCTGTGATCAGTTCTTTCAACTTTGGTTTACCTGAAAACATTTTTATCTGGGCTTCATCTTTTAAGGATAGTTTTGTTGGATATAGAATTCTGACTTCACAGCATTTTTATGTTTGCTTTCTTTCAGAACCTTAAAATTTTAACTCAGTTGTTTGGAGGATTGCTTTGTTTCTGACAGGAAAGTATCAGTCATTTTTAGTGTTGTTTCTGTGTGTGTGTGTGTGTGTGTGTGTGTTTAGTTTGACTGCAATTAATATTTTCTGTTTATCTTTGCTTTTTAGCAATTTTAGTATGGTGTGATTGGGGTTTTTTTGTATGTTTATATTTTTGAGTGTTTACCAAGCTTCTCTTGGATCTGCTAGTGAATATTTTAATATACATTTAGGAAAAATTTTAGTCATTATTTTTCAAATACTTTTTCTGCCTCAGTTTTTCTCTCCTCTTTTCCTGGAACCCCAATACCTGTATGTTAGTTTATTTATTTATTTTTTTAAATATTGTTCCATATATCCTAGTGGTTCTCTTCTTTAAAAAAAAAATAGATGATTTCACTGAACTTAATCGTCTTTAAGTTATTTTCTTAAACTGTTAACCTACCTAGTGAGCTTTTCATTTCAGTTATTTTATTTTTAAGTGCTAGAAATTTTTTCTTTTTTAATTTGCATTTTTTAGTTAAAACTATTCATTTGTCTGCCTTTTCTTTTACATGCTTATACATGCATACAATATCTATTTTAAAACCTTGAAGATAATTTTGACATATGTGTTATCTCTGGTTCTATTATCAATTCTTTTCTCCTGGTAATGGTTACATTTTAATATTCTTTGAGTATACAATATTTTAAAATTCTATATGAGGCATTCAGGATGCTATATTGTTTAAAGTCTCCAAGGAAATGGAGAATAAAACCAGCAAGATGGCAGAAGAGGAAGACCTAGCCATTGTTTCTCCATGGAAACACCAACTTAGTAATAATATACATCTAGAAAAAGTTCATTGCATTTTTCAGCCATTTGCCCCTTTCCCTCTCTGGCACAGTGTTGTTTGATTGAGAGAAACCATCCAACTCCCAACTTCTCCCTCAGGAGGAAGTGGGAAGAGTGAAAAGTGAGTCCAACTTTATGATTTTTGGACAAGACTGGAACTGATTTCTGTTTTGCTAGAGGGTTTAAGAGAATGGCAGCATAATATTAATGCCAGGTTGGAGGCTGCTGAAAATAAAGATGAGCATTACACCTTATTACAGCACCAGAAAGACTACAATACTGAAGATAGACACCAGGGGGAGCAAGAGATTATATGCTTGTATTACAATCCATGAGACAAGTGATAGGTATATATATATATATATATATATATATATATATAAAATATATGTATGTGTATGTATATGTAAGTGTATATATATGTATATGTGTATATATATGTATATATGTATATGTGTGTATGTGTGTATATATATAGAGAGGAGAGATTTATTATAAGAAATTGACTTACATAGTTACTGAGGTTGATAAATGGAAGATATACAGTGTGAGTCAGCAAACTGGAGACCCCAAAATAGTTGTGGTGTAATTTCAGTTTGAAGGCTAGCAGGCTTGAGAGTGAGGAAGAGCCAATGCTTCAGTTTGAGTCCAAAGGGAGGAAAAACCCACATCTCAATTTGGAAGATGTCAGCCCAGAGAAATTCTCTTGCTGGGAATAGACTCCAGCTTTTTGTTTTATTCAGGCCTTCAGCTAATTGAATGAGGCCAATATGCATTAGAAAATTCAATCTGTTGGTGTCTACATTCAGTTCAGGTCATGATCCTGGGGTCCAGGGCCTGCATCAGGGTCCTTGCTCAGCAGAAAGCCTGCTTCTCCTTCTGCCTGATGCTCCCCCTGGTTGTGCTTGCTTGCTCTCTCTCTCTCTGATGAATAAATAAAACTTTAAAAAAAAGAGAGAGAGAAATCAATCTGTTTTACTGTTACCAAAAATAAAACAAAACAGAGCAAAACAAAAAAACAAAAACCTCACAGAAATACCTAGACTAATTTTTTTTAATAAACATATAATGTATTATTAGCCCCAGGGGTACAGGTCTGTGAATTGCCAGGTTTACACACTTCACAGCACTCACCATAGCACATACCCTCCCCAACGTCCATAACCTCACCACCCTCTCCGTACACCCCTCCCCCCAGCCCCCCTCAGTTTGTTTTGTGACATTAAGAGTCTTTTATGGTTTGTCTCCCTTCCAAGCCCATCTTGTTCCATTTATTCTTTTCCTACTCCCCAAACCCCCCACATTGCATCTCCACTTCCTCATATCAGGAAGATCATATGATAGTTGTCTTTCTCTGATAGACTTATTTCACTAAGCATAACACCCTCTAGTTCAATCCACATCATCACAAATAGCAAGATTTCATTTCTTTTGATGGCTGCATAGTATTCCATTGAATATATATACCACACCTTCTTTATTCATTCATCTGTTGATGGACATCGAGGTTCTTTCCATGGTTTGGATATTGTGGACATTGCTGCTATAAACATTTGGGTGCACATGCCCCTTCAGATCACTATGTTTGTATCTTTAGGGTAAATACCCAGTAGTGCAATTGCTGGGTTGTAAGGTAGCTCTATTTTCAACTTTTTGAGGAACCTCCATGCTGTTTTCCAGAGTGTTTGCACCAGCTTGCATTCCCACCAATAGCGTAGGAGGGCTCCCTTTCCTAGACTAATGTTTGATCATATAACCATGCATTCCATATCCCAGTCAACTTGACACATAAAACTAACGATCACAGTGTTCAGAAGAAATGGGGATCCCTCTTTAGTAAGGAAATCACACATGCAAGCTGAGAGAGGACAGCATACCTGTAAAGGCTTAAAGGCCCTTGAAATCTTTAACTGGTGCAATTGGTGAAGGTCTGACTCATTATTAAGCTAGTCCAAAAAGACTGGGAGAAGTGACTGTTTTCTCAAATGGCCAAATTTTGACAAAAAACAGAAAGCATACCAAAAAAAAAAAAAAAAAAAAAAAAAAGCCTCCCAAATCCAACAGGTTAAATGACTCACCTAAAAGATCAAAATATATCTCCAGAAACCAACTCTGAAGAAATGGAGACCTATGAATTACCTGAAAGAATTAAAAATAACCATCTTAAAGATGTTAAATGAGCCAAAAGAACATAAAGAGAACACCAAATAAAATTAAGAAAATTGTGCATAAACAAAATAAAAATATCGACAAAAAGAGAAATTGTTAAAAAGAGCCATACAGGGGCACTTGAGTAGCTCAGTGGTTTAAGCCTCTGCCTTCGGCTCAGGTCATGATCTCAGGGTTCTGGGATTGAGTCCCGCATCAGGCTCTCTGCTCAGCAGGGTGCCTGCTTCCCTCTCTCTCTCTGCCTGCCTCTCTACCTACTTATGATCTCTCTCTGTCAAATAAATAAATTCTTTAAAAAAAAAATAAAGAGCCATACATTAATTTTGCAGCTAAGGAATGCAATTGTTGAATTGAACAAATTCATGAGAATGTTTCAAAAGAATACTCAATCAAGCAAAAGAAAGAATTAGCAAATTGAAAAGAGGCATTTGTAAATATAGAGTCAGGAGGAGAAAAGAATAAAGAAAAGTAAAAAGAACCTAAGATGCTCATGCAATACAATTAAGTAGACCAATATATATATATCATGGGAGTCATGGAAGGAGAAAAGAGACAAAGAGACAGAGAGCTTTTTTGTAGAAATAAGAAAAATTTTAAATTTTAGGAAAGAAATGATCAAATTCAACAAACTCAATATATTCCACTTAGGATAAGCCCAAAGAAACACACATAGAGACACATTATCATCAAATTTTCAGATGTCACATATAAGGGGAAAATGTTGAAAGCAGCAGAGGAAAAGTGATTCATCATATACAAGGAAACCCCTATAAAATTATAAGCAGATTTCTCAGCAAATGCTTTGCAAGCCAAAAGGAAATGAGATGATATATTTAAAGTACTGAAAGGAGGAAAAAAAAAAAAACCAACCTGCCAATCAAGAATACTATATGAAGTATACAACCCTTCAAAAACAAAGAAAGAAATGACTAAATTAAGGATTTCCTAGATAAAAACTGATAGAGGTCATCATAACTAGATATTCCTTACAAGAAATGTTGAAGGGAATCATTCAAGAACTACAAAAACATAAACATACTAACAAAATGGCAATTACTTTATCAATAATTTCTTTAAATGTAAATGGCCTAATGCTTCTATCAAAAAACACAGGGTGATTAAAAAAAAAAAAAAAAAGACGTCTGCTTATAAGGGACTAACCTAAGACACATACATACTGAAAGTAAAGAGAGAGGGAAAAATATTTACCATGCGAAAGGAAGCAAAAAGAAATATGGAGGAACAATACTTACATCAGATAATAGACTTTAAGGACTGTAACAAGAGACAGAGAAGGGCAGTACAAAATGATAAAAGGATCAATCCAACGAGAGGATGTAACTAATATAAATATGTGTGTACACAACATAGGATCACCTAAATATGTAAAGCAAATATTAACAGACATAAAGAGAGAAATGACAGTATTACAATAATAGTAGGGGACTTTGACATCCCACTTACATCAATGGATGGGTCATCTAGGCAGAAGATAAATAAGGAAACAATGTCTTTGAATAACAATAGATAAGATGGACATACAGATATATACAGAACATTCTGCCCCAAAACAACAGAATACACAATGCAAGTAGAACATTCTCTAGGATAGACCTCAAGTTGGGCTACAAAATGAGTCTCACTATATTTAAGAAGATTAGAATCATACTGTGCATATTTTCGGGTTTAAAACTAAGAGTTCATCACAAGAAAAAAAACTGGAAGAAATAAAACATGTTGAGGTTAAACAACATGATACTTGCCAACCAATGGGTCTATGAAGAAATCAAAGAATAAATTAAAAAATACATGGAGACAAATGAATATGAAAACACAGCAGTCCAAAATCTTTGGACACAACAAAAGGAGTTCTAAGAAAGAAATATATAGTAATAAAATCTACCTCAAGAAACAACAAAAGAAGTCCAAATAAACAATTTAACTTTACACCTAAAGGAATTTTTAAAAAGAACCAGAAAAGTCAAGGTGAGTAAAGGGAAGAAAATTATAAAGATCAGTGCAAAAATAAATGACCTAGAGACAAAAGAAAAGATCAATGAAACCAAGACCTTGTTCTTTGAAAAGATAAACAAAATTGATTAATCTTTAGCCAGACACATCAAGAAAAAAAGAAAAAGGACTCAAATAAGCAAAAACAGAAACAAAAGAGAAGTAATAAGTAACACCATAGAAATACAAAGGATTATAAGAGAATACTATAAAAAATTAGATGTCAACAAATTGAATAACCGAAAAGAAATGGATAAATTTCTAGAAACATAAAGTCTTTCAAAACTGAGCCAGGAAGAAATAGGAAATCTGAATAGACTAATTACTAGTGAGGAAATTGAATCAGTAATCAAAAAACTACCACCAAAGAAAAGACCAGGATGAGATGGATTCACAGATGAATTCTACCAAACGTTTAAAAAAAAAAAAAAAGAGTAAATACCTATTCTCAAACTATTCAAAAAAAAAAAGAGAAAAGGAGGTTTTCAAATACATTTTATGAGGCCAGCATTACTCTGATACCAAAACCAGACAAAGATACCACACACAAAAAAGAAAACTATAGCCCAATATCCTGGGATTCTAGATGCAAAAATCCTTAACAAAATATTAGCAAACCACATTTGATAATACACTAAAAAAATATTTTTGTGTGATCATTTACCACAATCAAGTGGGATTTATTCCTGGGGAGACAGTGATGATTCAGTATTCACAAATCAATCAATGTGAAACATCATATCAATAAAAGAAAGGATGAAAATCATATGATCATCTCAATAGATGCAGAAAAAGCATTTAACAAAATGCAATGTCTTCTCTTGATATAAACTCTCAAAAAAACTCTCAAACAAGTTTAGAGGGAACATACATCAATATAATAAAGGCCATATATTTCAAAAACCCACAGCTAACATCATATTCAACAGTAAAAAAACAGAGTATTTACTTTATGATCGGGAATAAGGCAAAGATCCCTTTTATTCACATAGCACTGGAAGTCCTAGCGACCATAATCTGATAAGAAAAAGAAATGAGGCATTGAATTGGTAAGGAAGAAGTTAAACCATCACTATTTGAAGATGGCATGATAATATACATAGAGAACTCTAAAGACTGCACCAAAAAACTATTAAAACTAATAAAGGAATTCAGTAAGTTTACAAGATACAAAATTAACACCTAGAAATCAGTAGTATTTTTATATACTAATAATGAAGTAGCAAAAAGAGTAATTTCCATTTATAATTGCACCAAAAAGGATAATATACCTAGGAATAAATTTAACCAAGGAAGTAAAAGCCCTGCACACTGAAAACTATAAAACTTTGGTGAAAGAAAATGAAGACAAAACAAACAAATGGAAAGATATTCCATGCTCATGGATTGGAAGAACCACTATTGTTAAAGTTAATACTACCCAAAGCAACCTACAGATTCAAAACAATCTCTATCAAAATGCCAGCACTTTCACAGAACTAGAATAATACTAACATTTGTATGGAACCACAAGACTCCAAATAGCCAAAGCAATTTTGAGAAAGAAAAACAAAGCTAAAGGTGTCATGCTCCCAGATTTCAAAATATACCATAAGGAACAGTAATTGAAAATAGACCCATAGATCAATAGAACAGAATAGAGAGCCCAGATATAAACCCACACTTATATCACCAATTAATCTATTGCAAAAAAGCCAAGAATATGCAACAGGAAAAAAGCAGTCTCGTAAAAAAAAAAAAAAAAAAATGTGCTGAGAAAACTGGATAGCTACATGCCAAAGAATGAAACTGGACCATTTTCTTAGACTATATGCAAAAATAAACTCAATATGGAATGAAGACCTAAATGTGAAACATGAAACCATGAAAATCCTAGAAAAGAGCACAGGCAAGTAATTCCTCTGACTTTGGCAATAACAGCACTTTTCTAGGTATGTCTCCTAAGGCAAGGGAAACAAGAGCAGAAATAAACTTCTAGGATTTTATCAAAATGAAAAGACTTCGCACAGTGAAGAAAACCATCAACAGAAACAAAAATAGAAACTGAATGAGAGAAGATATTTGCAAATGACAAATCCAATAAGGGGTTAATATCCAAAATATATGAAGAACTTATTAAACTCAACACCAAAATGCAAACAATCCAATTTAAAAATGGGTAGAAAATCTAGACATTTTCCAAAGACAACCAGATGACCAACAGACACATGAAAAGGTGCCCAATTAACTCATTACTAGGGCAATATAAATCAAAACTACAATGAGATATCATTTCACATCTGCCATAATGGCTAAAATCAACAACACAAGGTACAACAGGTCTTGGCAAGGATGTGGGTAAAAGGGAACCTTTCTGTACTATTGATGGGAATGCACCATGGTGCGGAAATACGAGAAGACAGTATGAAGGTTCCTCAGAAAGTTAAAAACAGATATACCCTATGATCCAGCAAGTGCAACTAAGTATTTACCCAAATAATACAAAAAAATACAATTCAAAGGGATACATGCACCCCAATCTTTATAACAGCATTATCTACGATAGCCAAAAGATGGATACAGCCCAAATGTCCATTGACTGATAAACAGATGAAGAAGATGTGCCATTGATAGACAGATGATAGATAGAGGGTAGATAGATATATAGAAAGATGATAGATGATAAATAGATACATAGATAAAGAGAGAGTTTTACACTAAGTGAAATAAGTCAGTCAGAGAAAGACAATATGATTTCACTCATATGTGGAATTTAAGAAATAAAACAAATGATCATGGGTGGGGAAAGAGGCAAACCAAGAAACAGACTCTCAACTATAGAGAACACACTGTTGGTTATCAGAGGAAAGGTGGTTGGGGCATGAGTGAAATAGGTGATGGGAATTAAAAAGTGTACTAGTGATGAGCATTGGGCATTTTATTTAAGTGCTGAATCACTTAATTGTATATCCCAAACTAATATTACACTGTATATGAACTAACTGGAATTTAAATAAAATCTTTAAAACAACAGAAAAAATGCAATGAAATATCACCTCACTCTTATCAGAATGGCTAAAATAAAAAAGCTATGAAATAAGTGCTGACAAACATGTGGAGAAACAGGAACCCTTGTGCACTCTTTGGTGAGAAGGTAAGTAGGTGCAGTCACTGCGGAAAACAGTACGGAGGTTCCTCAAAAAGTTAAAATTAGAAATACATATGATCCTGGGGCGCCTGGGTGGCTCAGTGGGTTAAGCCGCTGCCTTCGGCTCAGGTCATGATCTCAGGGTCCTGGGATCGAGTCCCGCATCGGGCTCTCTGCTCAGCAGGAGCCTGCTTCCCTCTCTCTCTCTGCCTGCCTCTCCATCTACTTGTGATTTCTCTCTGTCAAATAAATAAATAAAATCTTTAAAAAAAAAAAAAGAAATACATATGATTCAATAATTCCACTGCTGGGTATTTGCCCAAAGAAAACAAAAACACTAATTCAAAACAATATATATGCCTCTGTGTCCATCAAGAGATGAATGGATAAGGAAGATGTTTGGATAGATAGATGATAGATAAAATATAGTATTATGTAGCCATAAAAAAGGATGAAATCTTGCCATTTACAACAACATTGATAGACCTAGAGAGTAAGTTTATGCTAAGTGAAATAAGTCAGGCAGAGAAAGAGAAATACTATATGACTTCATTCATATGTGTAATCTTAAAAACAAGAAACAAATGAATAAACAACCAAAAACAGAATCACACTTATAGACAAGAGGACAAACTAATGTTGGCCAGAGGGAAGGGGGTGGAGAGATGAGAAACATTGTTGTGGGGAGTGGGAGATACAGTCTTCCAATTATGGAATATGGAAATAAAAGGCACTCCACAGAGAATATAGTCAATAGTATTATAATAAGCTTGTGAAGATGATAGCTATACTTGTAGTGAGTATAGCATAATGTATAGAGAAATTTAATCACTATGTTGTACACCTGCAACTAACACAACATTGTATGTCAATTATACTTAAATTTAAAAAAATTAATAAAATAAAAGAAAAGGAATCCTTCAAGTTGAAATAGAAGGATGCTAGACAACAAAATTAAGCCATATGAAAAAATAAATCTCTAATAAAGATAAATATTAGATATATATATTATTCTGTAGTATTGTAATACAGGTGTATAAATCATTCTTAATTCTACTATTAATGGAAAAGACTAAAGCATAAAAAATAACAGTATATCTATGTTAATGGATATACAATTAAAAAGATATAACTTGTCATATCAGTAACATAAAGTGACAGAAGCAGAGATATGAAGGAATAGAATTTTTGGAGGTGCTTGAAATTAAGTTATCAGTTTAAAACAAATTGTTATAACTTTAAGATGTTTTAGGTCTCTCTAATAGTACCTATAAAAGAAAATACCTATAGAAGATATGCAAAAGGAAATGAGAAAGGAATCAATGCAAGTCACTGCAAAAAATAAAACACAAAAGAAGGGAATGAGAGAGAAAGAGCAACAAAATTTCTGCAAGGCATGTCAAAAACAATAAAATGGTAGTACTTAGTCCTTGTCAGTCCATAATTACTTTAAATAGGTTAAACTCATCAATCAAAAGATTTAGTCTGTATGGTTATAAAACCAAGACCCAACTATGTGCTTTCAATAAAAGACTCAATTAGATCTCAGGATACACATAGGCTGAAAGTGAAAAAATAGAAAAAGATACTCTGCAAATGGTAACCAAAAGAAAGCAAAAGTGATCATACTTAGGTAAAATAAACTTTAAGCCAGAAATGGTCACAAGAGACAAAGAAAGATACTATATAATGATTAAAGGGTCAGTTCACCAAGAAGATATTATAGTTATAAATATAAAAGCATCTAACAGCAGAGTTCCTGAATATATGAAGAAAACATCAACAGAATTGAAGGGAAAAAGATATCAACACAATAATATTAGTAGACTTCAATAACCCACTTTCAATAATTGATAGAAAGAACAAAAATAAGATCAACTAGGAAACAGGAGACTTGAACAACACTACAGATGAATTGGATCTAATATAAACAGAACACTCCACCCAACACCAGCAGAATATACATTTTCTCAAGCACACACAAAACATTCTTCAGGATACATCACATGTTAGTCCACAAAACAAGTCTTAACAAATTTAAGTTTGCAGTCATATAGAGTATCTTTCCAATCACAATGGAATGAAACTAGAAATCAATAGCAAGAAGAAAAATTAGAAAATCCACAAACACACTCAAACAATCAATGAATCAGAACTGATAAATAAAAAACAAAAACACAGCACACTAAAACTTATAGGTTGCAGCAAAAGCAGCAATAAAACAAGACATACTAAATGTTATAAGCATACTAAATGCTTATAATAAAAAAGGAGAAAAGTCTCAAATCAACAACCTAACTTTATACCTCAAGGATCTAGAAAAAGAAGACGAAACTACGTCTGAAGTTAGCAGAAGGAAGGAAATAATAAAGATCTGAGCAGAAATAAATGAAATAGAAAACAAAGAACTAGGAAAATATCAACAAAACCAAGATTTGGGTTTTTTTTTAAGTTTTTTATTTTAATTCCAATGTAATTAACATTTCATGTTTTATTAGTTTCAGGTGTACACTGTAGTGATTCAACACATCTATACCTTATTACTCAGTGTTGATCAAGATAAGTGTACTCTTAATTCTCTTTACCCATCAGCCCCCTTTCTGATATGCTTTGTTTTAAATGAGTACCCTCAGTTAAAGTTATTACTTTTTTTCCAACAAGAACATTTTATACTTGAAGCATACTTTGGAATACATGGTTCTAAAAGATATATATATATATATAGATAGATAGATATATATATATATATATCTATCTATCTATATATATATATATATAAATAAAACATTCCATCCAGGAAAAATAGAATACATGTTTTCTTCATGTCCACACAGAAGAATATCCCGGTTAAATCACATAAAAAGAGATATGACAAATATTGCAAATTTAAGAACTGAAATCATATCAAGTGTATTTTCCAACCACAATGGTACAAAACTAAAAAGCAACAATAAAAACAAAGTTGCAAAATCTATGGTGTAAATACTAAATATTTAATATGTAAATATTAAACAATACACTACTGCACAAGAAATGGGCCAAATAAGAAACCACACAACAAATCAAAATAAAAAGAAAGGTAAAAGAAAATACAAAACCTATGTTATGCAGTAAAAGCAAAAGTTAGAGCAAAAGTTATGTATTAAGAAAAAAAAGAAAATAAGTTCAAATAAACATTACACCACAAGGAACTAGAAAAAATTAAGCTGAGATTTAGTAAAGGAAGGAAATGACAAAGAAAAAATCAGAAATAAGTAAAATAGAGACCAGAATAAACATAACATTGAAACTAATGACCAGTTTTTCCTCCCAAAAAATGAACAGCTTAAGTGGGTAGGAGAAGAATCAATGAAACAAGATGGGATTGGGAGGGAGACAAACCATAAGTGACTCTTAATCTCACAAAACAAACTGAGGGTTGCTGGGGGGAGGGGGGTTGGGAGAAGGGGGTGGGATTATGGACAGTGTTTTAATTATATTAACTAAGAAAAGAAAGAAGACTCAAAAACCAAAATGAGAAATGGAAAAGAAAACAACAGATCACCACGGAAATACACAGTGTAATAAAAATTTCTCCAATTACATACTAACAGATCAGATAACTTAGGGGGGAAAAAAAAACAGATAAATCCTAAGAATGCACAAGTTATCATAATTGAGTCATCAGTCTTGAATCAAGAAATAGGAAACCTTTTTAGACCAATAACAAGAATGAAAGTTGAATTAAAAATCAAAAATCTTGCACCACAGAAAAGCCCAAGACCACGTGGTTTCATTGGTGAATTCTATCAAACATTTAAAAAATAATTAAAGATAATCTTTATCAAAATCCTAACAAATAATGGAAATGAGGGAACACATTCAAAATCATTCCATGAGGCCAGTACTACAAAGCAGGATTAAAACAACATAAGAACAAAAAAGTCATGTTTCTAAAATAAGTATTGCTGCTCCAACTTTCTTTTGACATCCATTTGCATAATTAAAGTTTCCCCATTCCCTCACTTTCAATCTGCAGGTGTTTTAGGATTAAAATGAGTCTCTTGTAGACAGCATAGAGGTGAGGCTAGTTTTTCTTGTTGTTTATTGTTTTTAAATTTTGTCAGGGGTTGGGGGGCAGGAAGAGGGAGAAGCAGGCTCTCCCTGGGCAAGAAGCCTGATGCAGGACTTGATCCCAGGACTCTGAAATCATGACCTGAGCTGAAGGCAGACACTTAACCAACTGAACCACCCAGGTGTTCCTATATAGATCTCTTTTTTTTCTTTAATCCATTCTGACACCCTATGTCTTTTGATTGGAGCATTTAGCGTTTATAGTCAAAGAAATTTTGATAAACATGTCTTTATTGCCATTTTATGACTTGTTTTGTCATTGTTTCTGGAGATTTTTTCTTATCCTTTCTTGTCTTTATTACTTTTGGTCTTTCCTTTGGACTCAAAGAGCACCCTTTAATATTTCTTGCAGGTCTGGTTTAGTGGTCATGAACTCCTTTAGTTTCCCAAACAAAAATTAAAAAGGTTAGTTTTTTTAAAAAGATCAATGAAACTGACAAACCTTTAGCTAAGTTAAACAAGAAACAGATTTTAAAAATGAAGAAATAGATTAAAGATATAAATAAGGAGCAGAAAAAGAAGTGAAGAAAAAAATAAATGAAGAAATGGAAGGAAAAAGAGGAAATGGGGAAAATGAAAAAGAAGAAAGTTTGTAGAATTAAAAAGGAAAAAAAGAGAGCCAAAGACAAAATTGAGAGAATGCATAAAATTTAGAAAGTTGAAAGAAAAATAGAAGCGTTAATTTTATTTTCTAATGCTGTGAACCTAATATGCACTTCTTTCATGTTTTAAAGCAAAGTTCTAGGGGTAAAATGGTGAAAAAAATCTGATTATTCTCCTCAAACACTTTTGTCCTCTAGCGGGAAAGATGACATAAACAAATATACCCATAAATATAATCCACAATAGATTGTAATGAGTGCTACACAAGAGTGTTGTGGGAACACAATGATATCAAAGCCCTGCCTGGGGATCTGGGAAAGTTCCTTAGAGAAAGTAACTAAATTTTAAAAAGGAAGAGAATTTTAGCAGATGGTATGAGAGAAAACAATTTGAGAAAAAGGTTTGATGAAGAGAAAAAAAGATAGGAATGAATCAGAAATTGTAAGCTTTCCTGACTGTCTTAACAAGATCTGAAGGGTGCTAGTGGGAATACAGGTTGGGAAGGCAAGTTTAAATCTCATGTGGAGAGCATGAAATTGTGCATGGAGAACTTTGAGTGTCTTTAACTTTTGGTAGCCCCTAAGAGTTCTTTAATGGGGAAATGATAACGTCAGAGCAGAGATATTAAACATAAAATAGAAAAGAAAAAGGGGCAAAATCAACAAAAAAGAGAGAAAACAACTGTGGGGTAAACTTCTTTTCCTAGGGAAAAAAAAAGAAAGAAGGAAAAAAGCACTAAAACACTTCAGGCATTTAGGCCTAGAAATGACAGAAAAATAGGTGGAAAGATGATGGTACTGGAAATTATTTTATCACTCTGTTTTCCTCCTGCTTGAAAGAGCACATCTTTTTTTTTTTTTTTTTTTTTAATTGTTCATCTAAGAATCTCTTTTATTTGGAGCCAGCTTCACCTGAAAACACTACAGCCCAACACTGATGTTACTGATGTCTGCCTCTGTAAGTCGCTTTGCTCCAAAAGGAATTAAGCCTAGTAGATCTGGATGTCTGGAAACTGTTGCTCTAAAGTAAAAAAATCAAATCAAAACAAAATGGAAATCTACCAATTCTCAGGAATTAATTCTCGGCAACAAAAGAAAATAGAGGATCACATACTCTGACCCTGCTTTATTTATGGGAATTAAGTTGGATTTGATGTATAGAATATACTTATCTCAATAAAATTCGAGTGATACACAGAAGATAAAGGGCATTTACTTTTAAAAGGAACTGCCTTTCATTTTGGTGTCAGGGTGATTGGACATTCAGGCATTTTTGCTTCTCCCGTCTCATAGAAAGTCATTCTAAAGGTATATTTCAGCTAAGAAGCTCTTCTATATAAAAAGAGGGACTTAAGGTTAACTCTTGAAGATTATTTCTAAGTTATTTTAAGTATTTGGAAAGTCTTTCAATTATATTCATTCAAACTGATTTGGTAATTCATGCAGTGAAATGTTTTGGGTAATATGACATAGTATTAAAAAATAATCACTATACTCAGAACTATTTGAAATGAGAACTAATAGGATGTTGGACTACCTAGTTTATGAGAAAATTCAGAATCTCACATGCCTGAACATCATCTGAAAATCTTAATATTTTTGTTTTGTTCTGTCCTTGAACAATCTTCAATTGGCAATACTTAATGTACTAACTTACAAAGATGTCCAGATAATTTCTGTGCATATATATAATATACATTATATAATCTAATGTTTATCTAGTTAATAACAGTTAATAACTAGATATATATTAGATTGTCATTAACTAGATACATGTAAAGAATATATATATTAGATTGTTATTAACTAGCTATATATATAAAATAAGTAAATAGCTCCTAGCATATAGCCGTGCGTACAATAGGAGAGTATCAGTGATAATGAACACTTTACATTGGTGGTACCTCTGAGTATCTGGAGTTTCTTCTACCACATTTTACCTTCCTCTTTAGCTACTATCTTTACTAGTCGTGTCTTGACCATAAATCAGTTGTAATCATCTCTCCTTATGGATAAATATTTTTCAATATTTTTGAATAGGTTAATCTTTATTTTTTTATTAACTACATCAGTCAATTTCTGAACTTGTGGATTTCTTCAATTCACTGTCTGAGTAGATTATGTAATTTAAGTAGTCCCTTAGGAAAAACTATGACTTTACAAATACATAGAAAACCTAATGATTGAGCCATTTAATGTTCAAATCAAACTCACTCTGTGGTCAATCCTATTAATTGGGTAGACATTAGCTATGAGGATAGCCAAAAATACAAACAAAAACAAAAAACCCAGGGTCACTGAATAATGATTGACTTAGTGACTGTCCACAGGGCCATAAGTGGTTGTAGTCGAACTTTTTTTTTTTTTAAATCTACAGAAAGGCAGTTGCTAGGATTCTTGCAGTCTTTTCCTATAGAGAAAATCACTGCATGCGTGTTTTTTTACTAAGTGGTTTTTACATTCTTTAAATGGTTGAAAAAACTCAAAAGATGGAAAGCCTGGGTGGCTCAGTCAGTTAAACCCTTGCCTTTGGCTCAGGTCATGATCCCAGGGTCCTGGGATCAAGTCCCACATTGGGCTCCTTGCTCAGCAGGCAGCCTGCTTCTCTCTCTGCCCCTGCCTGCCACTCTGCCTGCTTGTGTATGCTCTCTCTCTCTCTGACAAATAAATAGCTAAATAAAGTCTTCTAAAAACTCAAAAGACTATTTCAAGATATATAAAAATTATATGAAAATCAAATTTCAGTGTCCATAGATAATATTTATGGTTGAAATATTTATTTCATCTATATAAAATGAATGTGACGCAACCATACTCATTCCTCTATGCATGGGCTATGACTGCTTTCTTTACAGCAGTGGCAGAGTTGGAGAGCTGTGACAGACTCTGTAGCCCACAAATCCTGAGATATTTTCTGAAACTTGACAGAAAAAGTTTGCCAAACTAAGCTATAGAACAAGGGCCAAATGATTCATGGAATTCTTTTTACTGCTTTCAAGCTGGGTAAGTTGGAACTCTTTTGTCATGGGTGATAGGAACCCAACTCAAGTATGGTTAAAGCAAACAGGAGGATTTATTGGATCACATGGATTAGGAGTAGACCTGATAACAGGGATGTCCAGATTCAAGGATGGGCTCCTGACCTAATGAGTTCCAACTAGTGATCATTTCTGTGACTGATAGATCCTGAAAAAAAGACGTGAACTACACCTGCCTGTTGGTCTTGCCACCCTGTGTGTCTAAAGTCCTGTCACTCTTCCCACATGGTGGCAAAGATGGCGACTATACACTGTAAATTACCAGAGGAAGGAGTTCACTGCCTTTCTAGTAGTTGCAGCAGAACTCCCAAGGGTAACTCTATCTGTTCTGGGTTAAGTGGGGCCCTAAATACCATTTAATAAAGCACATGGACTGACTGTGGGAAGGCTGTTGTACAAAGGAAAATTGGGAAAGAGAGGAAATATCTGCCAAGCAGGCAAAACCAGCAGGTGGTCACTGTAGTAAAAAAGGAAGGTTGGTTCTTCTTTTTTGATAAGTAAGAATACCTAACCTTAAAAAAATAAGAAGAGCTATTCTAATTACTCAGGTGGAGAACACAATCTGTTTAATTCCTGGTCTGTACTCTCTACTAAACCCTGATGCTTTTCCAAATAGTAGTTATTCAGGTGCCAAGTGTGCATATATTGGCCTGGTGGAAAGTTTAGCATCTTCCATAGATTATGTTTCTCTAATATTATCAACTAACTTGTCCAATATGCAGATCTATCTTCATCAAATTAACTTCAAACACTTAGCACGGGCCAAGAAAGATAAACCTGGAGGGTTAACTTGGTGCCGGGCTGGGAAGGAGCAGCGGTGTGGGAAAGTTTCAGAGAAGAACGTATCCTCTAATGAGAGACAGTGTCCCACCATCAGAATCCAGCAAGTGACTGGAAGAGAGAGAGAGAGAGAGTTGTGTGTGTGTGTGTGTAAAAGGGGGGGAGAGAGAAGAAGAGAGGAGAAGAAAGGAGGAAATGGGAGAAGAAAGGAGAGGGCAGGGAGAGATAAAGGGAATGAAGAGGGAAGGGAGGAAGAGGCAAGAAAAAGGGAAGAGAATTGGGGGAAACAATTTGCTTTCTGAGAGCTAAGGGATACACTATTAGGGGGCTTGCAAATTGCTGCTAGAAGACAATTCCTGCCTATTTCACAATTTCTCCCCAGCAGGATCCTGGCACATTCCTCAGGTGTAAATTGGTTTCTATCCAGAGTGTAAACCGGGAATGGAATCAATATGCTAGACATTTCCATTTGCATCAGGCAAGCAATGAGACGATTTCTTGATAGCTTTCTGAGGATAATGAAAGTGCAGAGCTCAGCGAGGGTGACTCACTTGATGAGTCAGTTGTTTAATGCTGTCTCTTTGTAAGTCATCACTCAAATCAAGTCTCAGCATTATGGCAGTGATTGGGGCCTCATCTCAGCCCAAATCAGGAAGAATCTTCCAGCTCAACCCACTGGCCACCTGCCCAGTTCATCTTTACTTTGGGAAAAGGTAC
The DNA here is from genome assembly GCF_022355385.1 of Mustela nigripes. Taxonomy (NCBI): domain Eukaryota; kingdom Metazoa; phylum Chordata; class Mammalia; order Carnivora; family Mustelidae; genus Mustela; species Mustela nigripes. Next base: position 126,713,508 of record NC_081560.1, read on the forward strand.
TTGTCATCTGTATGCATAGAACATGACAATCTTGGGAGCTGCAGCCAAAAGAAATAAAAAATTGTCATCTCTGCAGTTTTGTATTTGGTTTCTAGATGAGCAAAATGCCTTAGCACCTTCATTGTGAATTCAATCCAATTCCCAAACATTTAAAACAGCAGGGATGAAACAAAGCAGACATTTAGCTGAACAGTGAGCTGAATACTGGTTTGCACAGAAAACATGAACTTGATGTTAAATAAATGTCAGTATTCATTGAGCTGCTTTCTACTTCCAGGTCTAAGAATTTCAACTCCCCATAGATTTTTTGGAAGTAAAAGTATAACCATAAACAACTTTTATTAATTCAGCTCTTCTATTTAATGTCTCATTTGATTTTGAGCTCCGACATTTCTTGAAAGAATATAATTTTTAGATCTAAGGAAAATGTTACAATATCTAATAGACAAAGGTAAGTCTGGTGCATCAGGATTGTCAACAAAGGCAAATCATGCTACCATCCCATATATAATCCTTTAGTTACTACACTGTCTTTCACTTACGTTAATAGCTCCAGACTGATGAAGAAATTAGACTTTCTCAGAAAATATAATGTAACCAACATGAATTCCTATAACATGTTGAGTGAAAGAAATCATTTTTTCCCTCTTTACTCTTTGCTTAGATTCATTCCTCTTAATTCATTCCTTAACAGTGGTGCAACCCCAGGCAGGTTAGAGAAAATGGGTCTTTTGTGACTGAGTGGACTGTGATGAAACCTGCAAGTTCCCATAAGAGGGAATTTAGACCCAAGACTTAATTATGATGGAGGAAGAGCAGAGACAGCTGAGAGGAGGAGAAAGCGCCTCCAGGATTTATTTTGCCCCTCCAGAGCAATGTCATAGAAAAGAACTTACTCTCGGCCCCAGAGTTGCATTTTGGGTTCAAGAAATGGTAACCATTTGTCTACGCAGTAAACACCCATTGCTTTTGCCTGCCTATCTCTTTTTTATAATAGAAAACGTGCCTCTCCTTCCCCAGCTTTCAGTGTGTGGATCATGGAAGCTGGCCTCACCTCTTTACTCCACTCCTCACCAACCATGTTAGTTACATGACCCCCCAGTCTAACCATTAACATCATCTCTTCCCTTAGTTTCAGTGACAGACTCAGGGTTTGGCATACAGCCCAATCTGGTCCATGGGAGCCCAAGCACTTCTTTGCATCTGCTATGGAAGATCCAACAGAATTTTTCCCCAATCCAGCAGATTGGAAATTGGTTGTAGTAATCTTTCTTACTTTCAGGGAAAAGTTTCCTCAGAATGAGACCAATAAGGGGGGCGGTAGACCAAAGTGACAGACACCCATTACACACAGATACTTAGCATCCTTTGAGTTCCCTGAACCAAATCAGGCCTGGTTTCCCTTGAGCTTCTCAATTACTTTAATGAACAAATCATTCCCTTTTTTATCTAGTCTGAGCTGAGTTTTGTTGATTTTTTTTCAATTTATTTATTTTCAGAAAGACAGTATTCATTATTTTTTCACCACACCCAGTGCTCCATGCAATCTGTGTCCTCTATAATGCCCACCACCTGGTACCCCAACCTCCCACCCCCCCACCACTTCAAACCCCTCAGATTGTTTTTCAGAGTCCATAATCTCTCATGGTTCACCTCCCCTTCCAATTTACCCCAACTCCCTTCTCCTCTCTAACACGCCTTATCGATTTTTTTATTATTTGCAACTGATTTACGCAAGTTATCTATTTTCATTTTCACCCTTGATTACAATAGGAAACAAACAAAAGGGGAAAATAAATATGAAAAGGATAATGAGATACCCTTCATTCACATCAAATAACAGGCATCCTTCAAATAATATCCTACTTGGAAAACCAAGAGAAAATACATTTTTTTACAGTGAGTTGTTTTTCTTTCTCTTTAAGCTTTAGGGGAAGATTATTATTGTTAGGTCCATTATTAAACAAAACGAGACTGAGACAAAATAAAAGTTATTTAAAGTTTTATTTTATGATAGGTATTAGAAGTCAGACTGATTGGGCAGGGGAACAAGACTGAGACAAGGTGAAAGTTATGCAAAGTTCTATTCTATGCTAAGCATTAGAAGTCAGAGGGACCGGTCAGGGCAGCCTCCGAAGAGAGTGACCCCTCCCCATCTTACAGACTACCTTTTATAGAGCAAAAGCCTGGACACACATAGGTGGCCAATGAGATTGTAACACATAGAGAAAGTTGCATAGTCATGATAGGTCACACGCAGGTGGCCAATTGAATTACAATTTACCCTATAGTAGCTGTTTGAACTAACCTATTACTCTGGTCAGAATTGGCGCTCAAGTTTGGTGCCCAAAAGGCGGAGTTTACATTCTTTGGTGGTTAGGGAGACAATATGTGTACTTTTACTGCTTGGATTCTCCACCTGGCCTGACTTGTCCTTGTATTCTGGGCTCTGTTATCAGGAACTGGCCGACCTGGCCTTGTATTCTGGGCTCTGTTATTAGGAACTAGCTGACCATATTTTATTGGTTTCCCAGACTTGTTTCTAAGTAAGTTTCTCGGGGGGGGGGGGGGCAGGGTCAGTTTAAGTTTACTGCACAAACAACAAAATGGCTTTTAACCAAGATGGAGTTGCTCTGGCTAAATAGGTCCTTACAATTATCTCAAGAGAATTTTCTCCTGCATACTTTATTGCTCATCCCATCATCTAGTATGTTCGCAGTTTGAATGAATTCTGATACTTTAAGCTACTTTCTCCAATTTTTGTTATGACACTTAATCTTCAAAATTCTATTGTTGGTGCCAAATGACATCTGGGTTAATACTGAATCATAGCAATGGAAAAGCTTATAATGAGTAATCATGATGTTATAATATACCCCTAATTCTTACTTTTAAAGGCCTCTCATATTAAGCTGCTCTTTCTTGAAATAACTATTATATATATTCTTATAATGTAGTCACATAATAAAGAAGTTCTATGAGCATATGCTTTAGATGGTAAAGATTTACATGTTGATGCTTTTTTTTTTTAAGATTTTATTTATTTATTTGAGAGAAAGACAGTGAAAGAGAACATGAGAGAGGAGAAGCAGACTCTCCACGGACCTGGGAGACTGATGCAGGACTCGATCCTAGTACTCTGGGATCATGACCTGAGCTGAAGGCAGTTCCTTAACCAACTGAACCACCCAGGTGCCCCATGCTGATGCTTCTTAAAGCACTTTACCTGGCTATAGTAGCTTTATTGTGTTTTTCACAAAGGAGATGAAAGTGAATAAACAACTGACCAGTTCTGAATAGAAACCAGTATTTCCTTAGAATCTTGTTTTTTTTCCAAGACCTATGAGTCATGAAGGAAATGAGCTTATGAATCACTATCTCCAACACAAAGTACATTTATAATAAGGCTGTCTTCAGTTGCATTTATTATTTATATTAAAAAGATTTTCCGAGGACAACTCAAAACATTAACCATAACCTATATATTATTCTTAAGCATGTATTTAATTGGCTTAGAGGAATAAAAGGCAAGTTAATAATCTGAGAATAGATTTCGTTCCTAATCCTGAATAAATTGCTGAACATCTCTGGATGTATTTTTCTCTGTGAAAGTGAGGTAGGACCAAATTGTACATTGGTCTTTGATTGTATCTATGACAAAGTCAGATGTGGCTAATGGATATGGTTGGCCTGATTTTTCTAATTAGGATAGTGATACTTAATATTAGATCTTGAGGAGCTGGTTAGACAAGTTAGTAACTTAGATCTAATAAACCTATAGTCCCTGTCTATATAATGCCAAGGATCTAATTTGAAAGTGAAAAAAAATGAGTTGATTTAATTGATTTTCATGCAATCCCTATTCAATAAAGTGACTGACACTTTCCTCTAACACAGTGGATTTAACTAGGAATTAAGGTTAAGGAGACTATTATGTTTGGTGAGGGTGAGGATCCTCCCCTATATCAAGCTTAATATCTCTGCTTAAACATGGAATTACAATATGAGGGTTTTTCAGGTTTTGCTGACTTTCTTTCTTGTATGATACAAATTTTTTATGCTTATCCCTTATCTACTAATCTTAATATCTTAGATGCTTCTGTATGTCTTCTCTGTCCCTCATGTGAATTGCTAATCCGTGATGTTATTTACCTCTCCAGTGACCTGTTTTACTCTTGCTCTCATATATAGTTCCTTAACTTTGCTTTTGGACATGACTAAATCCTTTTCCTGAACAAATGTTTTTCTAATGGGAAGAGCACAGGATTTAGGAGAAAGAAAACTGGTTTCTTAGCCTAGCTTAGACTCTGCTTCCTATTGGCTTTGTGACATTAATCAAGACATTTTACCTTATTGAATTTTGGTTTGGCTATATAGAAATAGGAATAATAATGTTATTCACTTTGAAGTGAAGTTGAAAGAGTTCATTAACATAAAAATATGTTACATTGCATTAATAATGACTGACTGGTGGACAAATGCTGAAATCCAGTCCATTGTATCCCACAATGGGCTGATCTTGCCATCCCGAAATGTTGCAACAATTTGCCATTTATTAAATCTTCCAGTTTTTTATTTTTATTTTATCCAGAGTTGAAGAAGTTGGAAAGATTGTGCTTCTGTTGCTTAGCCTGCCTATCTTTCAGAAACCTAGAGGTGATCGCAGGAGCACTATTTTGATAGAGTATATCTGATTCTACATGGATCTCCCAATCAGATTTATCAGTTAACTCATATGTTCATGATTATTAAGTATTTTGAGTGTAAATCTACATGTTAAGTAATTATTCTCCTGCCTACCTGATCTGAGGTAAATTTCTATCCCATTTTCATAGCCATACGATAGTTATTTGAAGAACCATTCCCAGTAACCATAGTCCCCTAACTCAGTGGTTTTCAAAATGGCTACAAATTAGACATTATCAAGGAGCTTGGATTCCCTGGATCTCCCCTACTGAATCAGAATCTCTCAGACTGGAGCTAATTAGGATCTTTAGTTCTCAACTTTGGGACTTACTTTTCTTCCCTTCAGGGAATCCATTTACTCTCTGATTATTACCCTCATCTGATAGGTAGATAGAGCCCATAAACCAGAATCTAGGGCAATTTTTCAGTTTTCTTATTATCTCTATTTTTGCAAGTGTGGAAATGGAGACTCAAAAATGTTAAATGAATTGTCTAAGAGTAGAAAAAGAGCAAGGGAAAAGGTGGGACTTAAGCTCAGAAGCCAAAATCCTCATGTTTTCACTATGCCACAAGATCCTCCTCCTCAATCTAATGGATCTGATCCACATTCACATGGCTGACAAGTCCACACCCACTGTGCCCAGGTCAACAGGAAATTTTACCCTGTCTCCCTAATCCTTTCTTGTCACCTACCATAGATTATCATAGAGGTCTTAAAGTTCACCAAAGGAAACATCAGACCACTCTGAAATAGGCAAAGAAAGACAGATATGCTGTTTAACAGATTTTTCTCAAGGACCTCCCACTCATGTATGTGATCAGAATTTCTTTTTTACTGAACACTTTTATAACAGTTGGTCTAATAAGTTGGAAAATTTTATATTGCCCCATTATGCATTTATTATTATATTACCTTCAATAACTTTATTTTTGTTTTTGATTGAAGTTGTGTTGATATTAATTTTAGGAAAAAATATTTAAAATGTTTTATTAATTTTGCTTGTCCTAACCTCCTGATACTTCTGGGGCTAAAAACAACTCAATTGTTTTGGGGGTCCTTAGTTATAGAAGTATATAGGTGACCCATAAACTCAAACGAATTAAATAATATGTCTAGTATTTAGCATAAACTTATACACAAATTTGTGATTTTATTTCACCTTAAGCCCCTTTCCCACTCAGATTTTAAGAAATCAACAATAGTCAATAAGTACAATAATAAACATTTGGATAAATCATCAGGGAGTAAAGGTCCTACTTGAAGATTACTAATAGTTATTTAAAAATACAATATGTAATTATTATAAGGAAAAATAATTTCTGAGATCACATAATTGCTCAGTCATTGATGAAAAAAATTCCCAACAGAATTCTAGACACTCAACTAAAATGTGGCAAATACCACTTGGGGACTAGGATTGGTCCTGTACAATATCCTTCATAGTTCTTAATGCAAGACTGGTCACATGGAATTTCTCAATAAATGCTTTTTCATAAATATGAGTATTTGTTATTCCATAGATAGAAAATCTGACTGAGTTTTTAATTCTTCAGCTAAATCACCTGAATAGGACTCATACAATGAGAAAATCAATGTATTTTACACTTTCTACTATCTGTTCAGTCCTTCTCTTGAAGGAGTTTTCTCTCATCTACTCTATGAAATCTAGGGCAAGTCTCATGAATATCTCAGTGACTAAGAGAGAACTAATCATCTTCTGCTTTTTAGTCCCAAGAATACTTAGTTCTGACATTAAAATGACCATTTCTGGTAAAAGTAAGCACTCAAAGCTCCATTCAAATGTAGAGTCTCTCCCCTACTTCAGCATGGGGCTGCTACAGATAGGAAGCCTTCCTATAGTGGGATTCTTCCATTTTCCAGGAAGGTGTTTCTACTTCTTCCTCCACTCCCAGGTCAAGTTCTTCTAACACATCCAGGACTCAGGTAAGAGTCTAGCAACTGCTGTCACTACTGTTTCCATAACCCCTCACACTCAGTCTATATACCCATGTCTTTCACCTGTAGGTACCATGATACTACACTGGAAGACTTTCTTTGGACACTAGAGTCCACTCTTTGCACTTCCAGAGAAGGCCAGAACTTCTGGGGAATTAATGCTCCTAGGAGCAGCACTCAACAAATGCCTGACAAAAATTGATGGAGACTTATCTCCCTTGGATGGAGTAACTCTGAGGTACATCGTTTATTGTATCCTAGAGCAGGAGGATTGAGTTCCCATAGTAATAACCTACTCAATTTCTTATGTGTTACCATCTTCCTTTCTGTCGCGAGCAAAACCCCTGCGTCCCGCCAGGAGGTCGCGGTGTGTAAAGAAGAGATAGAGAGATGGATATGATGTAACTTACTTGATCTTTATTGGGACGAGGTCCGCACCACTATCGTGGCCCGGTCACTGTCCGCTGACGTTGTCATGGAAAAGGAGACGTTGCCTCACAATCTAGACAGAGAGGTCACCGCAGAAGTTGAGACTGAGAACCAGCGAGTGGTTGGCAATGAAACTGCAGGGGCGTCGGTAACACCGGCGATGATGTCCTCCCGACAGGGAACTCGCTTCACCTCAGTCCAACCCGATGCCTCTTTATATACTGTGCTAAGTCTCCTTCATAAACATATTACATCACTTATTTTTCTTATGCTTACACACCAAAAACATACACACTTCTTCATAAACATGTTTTGGTCTACGATATTTCGCACAAGTTAAAATATTTACAACTTGTTACTCCGGGCTAATCTTATCACTACACGCATATGGTCTAGGTTTACTTGCTATGTGGTTAGTTTGCAATTTGTTCCTGTTTTTCATTTAGTAGGGGTTTGCACTTACTACATATTATTTATTTATTTATTCATTTATTGATTACACTTTATTTATTAAAGGTTTGTACTCACTGCACTTTCCTTCCTTATCTCACTGCCCCCTACCATGCCTGCACTTCTTAGGATTACCTCCCAAATAAACTACTTGCACTCACATCCATGTCTGAGAGTGCCCTTCTGTGAGAACCCAAATGAAAATATGATAAGGGCAGGCAATATCTTGTAAAATAAAGAGGTACCTAGTACTAGTTTCTTCAAACTGTTGCAGAGAGCTTAAGTAACTTTCTCTGAGCTTTCTGAATGCTTAAAGAGATTCTCTTTCCTGGAGACCATATGCATGTTCTTCAGAAACCCTTCCATTTCTAGAGTTATCTCATTCTTCCTGTGAGATTCCTATAAATATAGGGCAACATTCCCCTGTAGCTGGCTACTTATAAGTATATATTAGTCAGGTTCTCCAGAGAAACAGAACCAATAGGATATACATAGTTATAGTTTTATAGTAATATAATGCATATATATGCTTATTATATATATTATATCATATATAATAAAGAGATTTATTATAAAGTATTGGCTCCTGGGATTATGGAGTCCTACAATCAGCCATTTGCAAACTGGAGACCGAGGAAAATTGGTGGGGTATTTCTAGTCTGAGTCCAAAGGTAAAAACTGGGAATGCTGCTGGTGTAAATCCCAGTCTGAGGGCAGAAGACTGATGTCCCAGTTTAAGCTTTCAAACAAAGAGAAAGAGAATTCTTTCTTTCTCCACGTTTTGGTTCTATTTAGGTACCCAGTAGGTTATATCACGCCCAACCACATTAGGTAGGACAATTTAAGTATTAATCTCTTCAGTCTACCAATTCAAGTATTAATCTCTTCCATAAACATCCTCAAAGACACATAAGAAATAATATTTAACCAAATTTCTAAACTCACTCAAGTTGACACATAAAATTAACCATCACAGACTCTTTATCAGTCCTTCTTTCTTTGATGGCCCTCATCAGTCAGAGTTAGAGTTTCATTGTTCTTTAAACTGCTTTTCACATCCAAATTCTTTTTTAAATGACTCCAGGCCTACTTTCCATATCAAGAGACTCATTTCTCCTGCATCTTTCATTATGACAAACTTTAGGATCTCAGGCCATTCTCAATACAATAACTTTTCTTTATTAGACAACTTCACTTTGTAGTCTTCAGGCTTTTCCTGACAAAGATTTTACATTATTAGCCAACAGTCTCTATAGATCACAGGTCAAGCTTTTCAAGTCTTCTCCTTGAAATTCTCTAAGCTTTTGTGATAAGAGACGTTCATCCTCCTCTCCTTCCCCATAGCAACACACTGCATCCCCCTCTGAAGATAATCTCATCTCTAATTTCCCATTCCTTGGTTACTTTATTTTGAACTTGCATATCCCCTCAAGAGGGTAAATTCCCTGAGGTTATAAACTAACTTTCAGCTACCTCTTTTCAAGTCCAGCACTGGTGGTCCAGGAATACACATATGGGAGTCCTGATCAACTATTGTCTTAGAGCCTCAGCCAAAACTGAGCCAGAATGAGCTTATTTGAACCTTCTGTCATTTATACAATTAAATGTTCATAAATTTCAACTGATATTAGTGCACACATTATGTATAGGCATTGTACTAGGTAAAAACTCAGACCCTTTTCATACCCTAAAATATTTGTCTTAGTAGAAGACAGATGACTAAAAAAATAAAGATTCATAAGAAATATAAAATAGGGTGCCTGGATGGCTCAGTCACTGGGTGGCTGCCTTTGGCTCGGGTCATGATCCCAGGGTCCTGGGATCAAGGCCACATTAGGCTCCCTGCTCAGCAGGAAGCCTGATTCTCCCTCCGCTCCCCCTTCTTGTGTTCCCAATCTCTCTGTGTCTTTCTCTGTCAAATAAATAAATAAAATCTTTTTAAAAAAGAAATATAAAATAGTAGAGTTTTATAAGACACATTATATGAAAGAATTAATAATTAATTCTATCAGAGAAGGGTGAGGAATTAGAGAAAGCAGAGTATTCACTAAGCTAATCAAATTTTGCCAGGCACATAGGGAGACACACAAGGAAGCATAAAATATTTATGCAATCCCAAAATGTAAGTGTTGCTGTTGCAAAAGAACCTCGGAAGAGATCAGGCTAAAGAAGCAGATAAAAAAGGAATTAAGGTTTCTCTGAGAAGTTTAAACTTAATCCAGCAAGTTACTGGGAATTTTTGAAGGAATTGAATCAGCATATTGACTTGTAAAGATTCAGAGTTAAAATAATTGCTCCGGTCCTTTGGGAAGAACGGATTGAAGGAAAGCAGATAAGAGGGGCAGGGAGGCTATTAGGAGTCAGAGGTTTGGAAACTAGTACCATGGGCCTGCCCAACCCAACGGCTGTGAAGAAGGAAACAGTAAAATATAAACACTTGAAGACAGAGGCTTGGTTTTATTCATTTCTGTATTCCCAGTAATTAGGACATCATCTGCGTTATCAATGGAAATTTTTGGATAAATTAATGAATGGGTGACTGATAATGATGATATGATTGACGACATACCCTAGAGAACAGATTAAAAACCTCTTATTGGATTATCTAGGCAGAGATAGAGTTAAACTCATGATTTAGTTAAAGAATGGAGATATATATTTGGGAAACCAGAGAAGCAGATGAAATCACCCATGGAGAGCTCTTAGAGTAAAGAATAAAAAAGAGACTTAGCTTCAACAAATCTGCCTATAGATTGACCAAATCCTATAAGCTCTGGGTAAAGAACTTTGTATTCATTATCTCAGTTATACCCACCCTACCAATGAAGGAGGTACATTTTACATAAAAGGAAACATGGGCTAGGAGTTTAAGAATTTCCAAGGTCACACAGCTGGTTGGTGGCAAAGTAGGATTGAACAGGTTCACTGACTCCAGACCTGTGTTTTTAACTCTATTAAACATCTAGAATCTCAATACTGCTCAAGTACCTCAACTGTCATTCAGGCACAATTTTCACTTACCACTCAGGGTGTGTTTTTTTCCTGTTACTTGGAGAAATAATTCATCTGTGCGCTTCCCAGGACAAGAATTGGGTATAAGCCAGTAGGTCTAGCGTTCCTAACAGGAATTCCCTATCCACCAAAAAAAGGAACAAATAACTTTGAAGGCCTAGAAGAAAAACACTCTTTAAGAAATTAGCTTTGACCTGGTGGGACAAATATTTCAGAGATGGGGAAGAATGATGGAACAGATATAGGTCACTGATTCTCAGCTCTGGCAAAGCATAGACTTATCTGGGGAGCTTTCAAAAAAAAATCTCAGTGTCTGCCCCAGGTCATTAAATCAGAATCTTCGGCAGGACACAGAGTTGGAAAAAAATATCAGTGTTGAAAACCACTTATACAGCTGAAGGTAAATTTAAGAGGTAGAAAGCAATATATTTAGATTTTTCACAGTTAGAATGGCTTGCATTTCCTGGAGAAACTATTTGCTTAGAACACATGTTGAGACTGAAGGGGTGGGCTATGCATACAATGCTTGAGGAGAATGGCTAAAGTTTAGTACAGCACAAAAAGCAAAATAGAAAGGAAAACTGACCAAGGACAAAATCTATAGAATAGACAACTGGGCCCTGAAGAGTTTTCAGATGGGACTGAAAACTCTTAACTTTTGGTGGACCCAATTTTATTGTGTGATGTTTTCCAGAAGCAGAAAAGAATATATCTAAGATTATCCAGAGATAAGCACATATAAGGTTAAAGAGGCAGAAGGACCAAAGGGACCAAAACAGTTACTGAAGTGATGTACTATAGAGTCCAAATTGTGGTCTGTATAGTCTAGATTGACAAAAAGTCTAGGAAAGATGGAAAGCATTAAATGATCAAACATACATTTCGGGGAGGGTAGTTACTGATATATCTTCACTGGAACAGAAGAAACATTTAATATTGATGATAGCAAATAGTTGCCTGCAACACCCATACCTAGTTAGTTTCCCCTGGTTACAAGATCAAGAATCTCAGGTCCTTGAAGACAACATAATGTGTCGACTTCAGAGAATTTGTCTTTCTGTCCTTCTTGGCTTGTATTGTACTAGATCCCACTGCCATTCCAGATACATTATCTCAACGTGGTCCAGTTCTTTTAACTGAAGTTATTTTTGATTGCCAACTGCTGTTAGAATGGATCCTACTTGATTACTTGTATTCTCTTCTCTACTTATCATCAGGCCATTTCACATTTATCTTTGGAATTACATCCAGAATGAAACCCAGGTTTGTAGTTTTTCCTTAATCCACAAAATGTTTATTGAGCACTTATTATGGGCCAGGTATTGTGTTTGGCAATTTACTAAATGTTTTTCACATTCAATAGTTATTCACTGGGGGCACCTGATTGGCTAAGTGGGCTAAAGCCTCTGCCTTCAGCTTGGGTCATGATTGCAGGGTTCTGGAATCAAGTCCCACATCAGGCTCTCTGCTCAGCAGGGAGCCTGCTTCCTCCTCTCTCTCTGCCTGCCTCTCTGCCTGCTTGTGATTTGTCAAATAAATAAATGTCAAATATCTGTCAAATAAATAAATAAAATCTTCAAAAAAAATAATTATTCCCTGAGCTTCTTGAGGGAGCATAGCTTGCAAGGCTTTCTTTCTTTCTCTCTCTCTCTCTCTCTCACACACACACACACCCCAGACATCCTCTTTATATAGAAATACCCTGCTACTACTTGTCTTTCACTTAGAAACTTCTACTTCCTTTGGATCCTATTTTTATTCCAGATCTGCTAAAAAGGGATTATGCCCATCCCCAAAGGACCAATTATTCCCTGTCAAGGGGTTCACACATTTTTTAATTTATGGTGAACACTGAAAGTTTTGTTCATCCCTTATTTCATCTGGCAATATCACTGCCCTTTCTTCTGACAGACTTTATAGACATTTCCATATTCTCCAGATACCAACCACGTTCCCACTTCAACCAGCACTGATTAGAACTCTGGTTAGGACATTGTTTTTTCATAATTGATTATTAATTATGTATCAGTGATAATTATGTACTTTTTAGACTCTTGGTCAATCAATAAATCATCAGTTAAATTTAAAAAAAAAAAAAAAAAAAAAA
>NC_081560.1:126740082-126763582 GCF_022355385.1 Mustela nigripes
ACACACACACACACACACACACACACACACTTTCCTATCTCAGTATTGTGCCCAGGACTGGCTAGAGCCATGGAAATTTGTTCCTTTATACTTTTAGTAATAAACACTTGCTATTTAATAGGAAAAAATGAATACCAAAAATGACAAGTAGTTATTAAGATTCCCCTGAAAATGAAATGTGGGTGAGCAGGGGCAGCAGAGAACAGTCATGCTGTCAGGACTTCGCATTTATAAATTCTTAAGAAGTATTTATTGAGTGAAAGAATTAAATATGAGAAAAAATGATGAATCCAGACATAATAAAGGCAATATTATTAATAATAACAGTAATAACCACTTTAAGTGAAAAAGGTTAAAGATCCTTAAGTAGCTTTCCACACGTCATCAAATTAAATACACTCTTGTATTCACATTCATGTTTTGAAAGAGTGTAAGACATGCCAGCTTTTCCTCAAGGGGAAAGAAAAAAAAAGCTTAACAAATCAAAATAACAAACTTTGAATACTTTTCTCTATCTTTGTCATTTTTATCTGCTCTCTCTTCTGAAATGGATAACTACTCACATTCTGAGGCATTCATGAATTGACTTGGAGCTATTATTTCCCCTGGTTGACCTTAATATGAATCAGAAACAACCAACATTTTTTTTTTCTGCTTTTGTAAATTACAGATTCCGGACAGGTCAAAAACATTATTTGGGATAAGACCAGTTGGTAGAAAGTCTACCACCCAGATCTGAGTGAGGCATCTGTCAGAAAAGGAAAAACATGTTTCTGCATCACAATGACATTTAAGAAGAGGCCCATCTTCCATTTAGAAAAGTGCTTTGTACATGTGTCAAGCAAAAACCAAGCAACTCAAACTGGAGGAACTTCTCCTATATTGGAATGCCTGGACATCTTGAAAGGCTGAACCGTAAGTGAACAAATGAATGAATTTTTCAGCCTCTTCATGAGATCTCCAAGCTTTGCCAACCCAGTGAGAGAGAGTAACAATGGATACAGTTATTCTCCCCTCCTGAATTTTATGGGAGAACCCAACATTTTGGATGATCTATCATTCTCTACAAAGGTACATCACACATATCATGTACCCTGACTTAGAGTCCAAAAAAATGGACAATGTTTTTATGGGTTGAATCTTTTTCTGCACAATAGCTCATGATTACAGGGTGATACAATAGGATTGTTAGCTGGGTTTATTAAGTTGTTATAAAAAAGGAAATTTATCTGGTTGTTAACCCACTTTGTTTCATAAACTGAATGCTGCATCCCCAAATGCCGTTGAGTATAACTGACTTTCTATTTGACTATGGTCCAGGCTAAAAGACAATAGATAAAAGGAAAACATTACGTAAACTACTAACAATAATGAAATGTTTGTATTAATCAGATTTGCTGATAATCTGAGGATTAACAAACAAACAAAAAGCAAAAATAAAGTTTCCAAAATGTATGAGTCACTCCCAAAAGTACAAGTATGGTGAACCAACTTAAGTCTGTTTTTATGAGCTCAAGCTCACTATTCTATAATTTTTCAGGGGTTAATTTAAAAATAGACCAACAGTGAAAACCTTTGGACTACAGAGTCTAAATTATATTGGAAGCAGTGAGCTTTTTAAAAATTACATGTATGCAATAACTATTTTGGTTTTTAACTTGCCTAAAAGGATATCAATTCTATTTAGGATTGGAGGTTCCTCTTAGTAAGGTGCTATTGAATAAATCTGCCTGCCTTCTATGTAACTGGTCTTTTGCTACCTGCTGTGATCAGTTGATCAAAGTTTTACTTCCATTTTTTCAAACAGCTTCTTTGAATTCTAGATATTTATTCTTATTCTCATTTGAATGCCTGACTATATCTTTGGTGTTTGTGGGAGGCGTCTGTGAACCTTGAATAAGAAACACCATCTGTAGTTCAATTCTTTGGTATAAGGGTCCATTTAGAGAGATTTTTTGGCATTTAAAACAAAACTGCTGTGCTGCCCTCTGGCTGCTTCTGATAAAATTTAACTGAAGAAATCACTACTGTGATTCCCTCAGGTTTTTCTCAGCGCGGGATTTCACAGATGTCTCACAGCCTAGTTGAATATCCACTGATATCAGGTTGGCATGTTTTATTTCTCACAGACAAGAATGCAGACACATTTTGGGATGAATTAGGGTGATCCTGCTTTCTGTTAAAGTCCACTGTGTGTGCACACTTGTGGTAATTTTCCAGGCAGTAAAATTGAGTATATTACCTAACAGTCCAGATATGCCATCATTTTCCATCTCACTTCTCTTGGTGTGATGCCTGCATAGCAGGGAAGGGCCAGAGGAAATGCCACATTATTTGCTGTACATTTTGCCAAAGGCAGAAGATTTTTAATTGTCCCTCTCTTCATGCTTTCAGAGGAGGATAAATGACCCATGATGTAATACTTAAAATCTAATATGATAAAACATCACGTCTTTCCATTTAGCCTCACCCAGATAAAAAGGGCTTAAATGTGTTCAATACTAAGTGAAGCGCACATCTTTATCAAGCCCACCCAGACAGCAGAAAAAAGTTTTCCTTCGATATTCAAACAGCAGTTCTTTTCTTCCTCTTCCAAGATGACAACAGTCTATCAAATTTTACAAAATTTTAACAATAATTTACTTAGATTTTTAAAGGTCCATTTGTCAAAACCTTTTTTTAAAGGAATCTTTAAAATCTAAAAAGTGAATGTTAAGAGACTTCTGGTATTAACTCTAACACATAAAGAGGTAAAAAGTTGTCACTTCCATCTTTAGAATAAGAAAACGTTGAACAAACTTAAAATCAGGGAGTTTTCTTGGACCATTAGAGAACTGAGGTCACAGGCCAGACAGCCACTCTGAAATCCAGAGACAAGAGAATACAAAGAAACACAGTCAAGATTAGCTAATGCAAAGCAAAAGCCACTGAAGCCATAAATTGATAGGAACACTTGGTTATTTTGGTGAATTGCTGGAGGTAGATTAGTATGAGAATGAGTAATTCTTGGGGGCTGCAGTTTTAGGGTCCCCCCACAGTTTCATGGATTTTACTTGCAAGAACAACACCAGGTTCTCACTATGAAGAACTAAGAAAAATTGCCACATATCTTTCGCAAAGTTTGGGGAGAAATAATCGTTTTAAAATGTGCTCTGTGTGTTCTCCATAACAAAGGGCTACTCTCCCCTGAAAGAGACTTTAGCTGGGCCTTACAAAGGTCTCCTTCTCACCCAAGAAGGGAAGGGAGAGGGAATAAAATGTAAGAAATGCTTGCAAAATTCGCATCCCAAGAATACAAGCTCACTAAAAACTGGAATTTAATTTTAAGATTATAGAACACTACTCATAACCCACTCCTTATCACCACATTAATGAAGTTTCAGTGTGGATTACAGCTGAAAGAGCTGCAAAGTCCAGACTCCTTAGAAGGAGTTCTTAGGGAATCCTACAGATAATCATAACAAATTCAAGAGCACTAGAGGAATTTGTAGTCCCTGGCACCTACAGCTACATCAAACATTAAATACAGCCCAAATCATAACCAGATTCACATAAAATCTCACACTAAAGAGATTTACCCCATTTCTTTTTATAAGCTGTGTCTGGCTTTCATCAAAAAAAAAAAAAAAAAAAAATCACAAGGTATACTAAAAGGAAGTCTAAAGAGACAAAGCAAGTACCAGAACGAGAATCAGATATGACACAGATTGTGGAATTATCAGACTGGGAATTTTAAATAAATTTGATTAATATATCAAGGTGGAAAAAGTAGACAACATGGGAGAACAGATGACTATTGTAAGCAGAAAGATGAAAAGCTAAGAAAGAATCAAAAAGAAATGCAAGAAGTAAAAAAAAACAAACAAAACAACAACAACAAAAAACACCCAACTTGTAACCGAAAGGAAAAATGGATTTTTCAATAGACTAAAAAGCTGAGGAAAAAAATCAGTGAATCTGAATATATGTCAGTATAAAATTTCCAAAATGAAATTTAAAAAAAGAAAGAACAGATTATTCAAGAATTGTGGGGTATAGTCAAATTGTGGGGTATATTTAGAATACCAGAAAAAGAAGAAAGAAAAAACATGTGAAGTAATAATGGCCAAGAAATTTCAAAATTTAATGAAAGATATACCAAAACACAGTTCCAGAAATTCGGGGAACACCAACAGAATAAATATCAAAAACTCTATATCAAAATGTAGTGATCCAAAGGGGCATATGCACCTGAATGTTTGTAGCAGCAATGTCCCAATAGCCAAACTATGGAAAGAACCTAGAAGTCAATCAATAGATGAATGGATAAAAAAGATGTGGTATATTTATAAATACAATGGAATACTATGCAGCTATCAAAAAATGAAATCTTGACATTTGCAATGACATGGATGGAACTAGAGGGTATTACACTGAGTGAAATAAGTCAATCAGAGAAAGACAATTATCATATGATCTCCTTGATATGAGGAATTTGATAGGAAGAGTGGAGGTTTGGGGGTAGGGAAGGAAAAAATGAAACAAGATGGGATCAGGAGGAGACAAACCATAAGAGACTCTTAATCTCACAAAACAAACTGAGGGTTACAGGAGGAAGGGGGTAGGGATAGGGGAGGGTGTGTGATATGGGGAGTGCTGTGAAATGTGTAAGCCTGACAATTCACAGAACTGTACCCCAGGGGCAAATAATACATTATATGTTAATTTAAAAAATTCTGTATCAAAGAATAACATATTCAAACTCCAGGGAAAACAAATGCAAAAGAAAAAATCTTGAAAGAAGCCAGATTGACAATAGAAACCTCACTTATAGAGTGAACAGGATGAGAATTATAGTGTAATTTTCTTCAGAAACTCTGTGAGCAAGACGAGAGGGAAGTAAAAAAATTTAAAGTGATGAAAGAAAAAAAAAAACCCTAGAATGATATATACAGAAAATTAGCCTTCAAAAGTGAAGGAGAAATAAAGATTTTCTCAAAACAAACAAAATTTGAGAAGAGACACTAACCAAAATGATGATACAGGAGGCCTCCAAACTCATCTCTTTCCATAAACACTCTGAATATACAGCTACACAGGGACCAAGACCCTCTGAAAGAAGTCCAGAAACCAACTAATGACTCCTACACATTAGGAAAATGAGAAAATATCCACATGGAAATGGGTAATAAAGGTTGAGACCACTCTCACCGTAAATACCATTCTCAGTATGGCAGCACAGGATCAGGAGGGAACTACTAACTCCCAGCTTCTCCCTGAAGAGCAAAAAGTGTTTTTTTTTTAAGATTTTATTTATTTATTTGACAGACAGAGATCATAAGTAGGCAGAGAGACAGGCAGAGAGAGAGGAAGGGAAGCAGGCTCCCTGCTGAGCAGAGAATCCGATGCGGGGGCTTGAACCTAGGACCCTGGGATCATGACCTGAGCTGAAGTCAGAGGCTTTAAGCCACTGAGCCACCCAGGCACCCCCTGAATAGCAAAAAGTTTTGATTGACATTTAATGTCTCATCTCTTAAGACTCCTACTTGACGGACTGCCCCCCAAGACTATCTACTCTGAAAGCCAGTGACTCACAGGACTATAGCAAAGGAAAAATTGTTAATGGGAACACAAGTATTTGCAATGATTATCCCCCCAGGATTCAGAAGGAATGGACAAAATTGCCCATCTTCCAATTTTTCCCTGGAATGGCTCAATCTATATATTTTAAAAGCAGCCACTTGAAGGATTCTAGTTTAGCCCACATCTAGAGGCTGGCTGCAGTTTTCCCCAACACTGGGAAACTGATAGACAACTCCACTGCCATCACCCTGTAGCCCACACAAGGTTGACAATAGCTCCTTGGAAGGAGATATGCCTTCCAAGCATTTATGCCCCCGCTTTTGCACTGCCCCTCAAGGGACGGATTCTTGGATTTTCTGGCTCTGAAAGCCAATGATGATTCCAATTATAAGTCCCAAAAGACTGCTGCAAAGTAAGGAGTTTATAACTGGCTACTGCTCAGGACACAGTGCAGAAATGTTTGTCTCCCAATTATTTCTTGAAAGGGATGCATCTGAATACCTCAAAAGCTGCTGCCTTAGGGTCCGACTTCTCATATAACATACATCTAGAGACTGGTTATTGTGTAATGATACAGAGGTCAATTCATCAAAAGGTATAACATAGTAAATATGCACCCAACATAGGAGCACCTAAATGTATAAGGCAAATATTAACAGATTTGAGAAATGGACAGCAATACAATAAGAGTAGGAAACTTCAATACCTACATTTAACAATGGACAGATTACCCAGACAAAAAATCAATAAGGTAATATAGGACTTAAATGTTAGACCAGATTAAACCTAACTGACATATATAGAGCATTAGACCCAGTAACAGCAGAATATACACTTTTCTCAAGCACACATGAAATACTCTACAGCATAGATTATATGTTAAGCCACAAAAGAAGTTTTAATAAATTTACGAAATTGAAATCACTCCAAGTATCTTTTTGCATCTACAATGGTGTGAAACTAAAAGTCAAACACAAAAAGAAAATAAGGAAATTCAGAAATAAATGGAATTTAAACAACATCCTCCTGAAAAATTAATGGGTCAAAAATAAATCGAAAGAGAAATTTAAAAGATATCTTGAGACATGAAATGGAAATGCAACACACTAAAACTTATGAAATGCAGCAAAAGTAGTGCTCAGAGAAGTTTATAGAGATGAACACATACACTAAGAAAAAAGAGAGATCTTGAATAAATAACCTAACTTTATACTTCAAGTAACTATAAAAAAAAAAAAGAAAGATAAACTAAGTCTGAAGTAGAAAGAAAGGAAATAAATATCACAGTGAAAGTAAATGCAATAGAGCTACAAAGACAATAGAAAAAATCAGTGAAACTAAGAACTGGCCTTCGAAAACACAAAGAAAATAGACACTTCAGCTAAACCTATGAAGAAACAAAGAGGACTCTAATAAAATTAGAAATGAAAGAGGAGACCTTACAACTGATACCACACAAATACAAAAAAACATAACACACCACTACTGAATAATTATAATACAAAAAATTGAACAACCTAGAAGAAATGAATAAATTGTTTGAAACATACAACCTACCAAGGGTGAATCATGATGTAATAGAAAATCTGAACCAATTTTTTACTAATGAGAGTACATCAGTAATCAAAAACCTGCATACAAAGAAAAGCCCAGGACCAGATGGCTTCATTGGTGAATATAACAAACATTTAAAGGAGAATTAATATCAATCCTTCTCAAAGACTTTCCAAAATAAAAGATGAGGAAACACTCTACACTCATTTTATTAGACCCTCATTACCCCAATACAAAAGCCAGTCAAGGATGCTACAAGAAAAAAGAATTAGAGGCCAATATCTCTGCTGAACACAGATGCAAAAATCCTCAACAAAATATTAGCAAGCCAAGTTCAATGGTATTTTAAAAGTATCATACTTTTAAATACTTGATCATATGATCAACTGGGATTTATTTAAGGGATTTGGGGATGGTTCAATATCTTCAAATCCGTCAGTATCATATACTACATTTTTAAAAAATGAAGGGTAAAAATTATATGATCAACTCAATAGATGCAAAAAAAAAAATTCAACATCCTTTCATGATAAAAAGTCTCAAAAAACTGTAGACAGAGAACATACTTCAACATAATAAAGCCCATATATGACAAGCCTATGGTTAACACCTTACTTAATGTTGAAGAGCTGAAAACATTCTCTCTAATATCAGAAATAAAATAAGGATCTCCACTCTCACCACTTTTATTCCACACAGTACCAGAAGTCCTAACAGAGCCATTAAGCAAGTAAAAGAAATAAAAGGCACCCAAATCAGAAATGTAGAAATAAAAATATCTCTATTTGCATATGACATAATATTATATAGTTAACATTAAAGACTTCATTAAAAAAAAACCTGTTAGAACTAATAAACAAATTCAGTAAAGTTGCAAAATACAAAATCAATATGCAATAATCAGTTGCAATTTCCATACAGTAACAATGAAAGATCAGAAAGAGATATTAAGAAAACACTCATTTACAATATCACCAAAAAGAATAAATACTTAGAAATAAATTTAACAGAGGAAATTAAAGATCTACACACTGAAAACTATAAGATATTGATAAACAAAATTAAGACACAAATAAATAAAAAGACATTCTATTCTCATGGATTGGAAAAGTTAATATTGTTAAAATGTACAACTACTTAATATATATTAGGGATTCAGTGTAATCCCTATCAAAATCCCAATTGTATTTTTCACAAAAACAGAAAAAATCTATCTTAAAATTTGTATGGAATCAGAAAAGATCCCAAATAGCCAAAACAATCCTAAGAGAGAAGAAGGCTGGAAGAATCACAATTCATGATTTCAAACTATATTACACAGCTATAGTCAAAAGAGTATGATATTAGCAAAAAATAAAAATGAAACCAAACAAAACCTCCCCACCAAAACCAGACACAATAGAAAAGAATAGACCCCAAAAATTTTCCCAAAGAAGATGTATAGATGGCTAACAGATACATGAAAGGCGCTAAAGATCACTAATCACCAGGTAATTGCAAGTCAAAACCCCACTGAGATATAGCTGCACACGTTAGAATGGTTATTATCAAAAAGATAAGAAATGACAAGTAAGGATGTGGGGAAAAGGAACTCTTCTTCAGTATTAATGGTAATGTAAATTGGTTCAGCCACTGTGGAAACAGTATGGAATTTCCTTTGAAAATTAAAAACAAAGCTACCATATGATCCAGCAATCTCACTTTCGGGTATATATCCAAAGGAAATGGAAACAGGATCTCAAAGAGATATCTGCACATCTATGTTCATTGCAACATTATTTACAAGAGCCAAGATATGGAGATAATCTACATATCTTTCATCAGTAGAATAGATAAAGAAGATGTCATATATACATGGAGAATTATTTGTAGTGGTATGGGAAAAAAATATCCATATCTGTGCCTATCTATATCTATATAAAGGAGCATTATTTGGCCACAAAAAGGATGGACATCTTGCCATTGGTGACAACATGGATGAACCTTGAGGGCATTGTGCTAAGTGAAACAAATCACACAAAGGCAAATATCATATGATATCACTTACAGGTGTATTCTTAGAAAATGAACTCATAGGAATTATACTAGAAGGCTGGTTACCAGGGTCTAGGGATTGGGAGAATGGGGAGATGTGGGTAAAAGGGTACAAACTTTGAGTTAATATGAAAATGTTTTGAGGGTATAATGTATAACATGGTGATTATAGTTGATAGCCCTATTCCACAAGTAAAATTTGCTGAGAGTAAAATTTAAATGTTCTCACAAAAAAAAAAGGTTTAAAAAAGAAAAGAGTAAATATGTGAAGGGATGGATATGTTAGTTAACTAAATGGGGGAATTCTTACACTATATATGTAT
This sequence comes from Mustela nigripes, assembly GCF_022355385.1. NCBI lineage: Eukaryota > Metazoa > Chordata > Mammalia > Carnivora > Mustelidae > Mustela > Mustela nigripes. Next base: position 126,749,556 of record NC_081560.1, read on the forward strand.
ATAAAGTCATAACATTGTAAACTTCAATTATCTTACAATTTCATTTGTCAATTATATGTCAATAAAGCTAAAAACAGTCTTACTTTAAAAAAAAAAAACTGACAGAAGAGGAAGAGTTAAGATGGTGGAGGATTAGGGGACCCTAAGCATGTCCCATCCCTCAAACACAGCAAAGTAGTTATCAAATCATTCTGAACACCCAAAAAATCTATAGAGTTCTAAGAGAACAAAACCTGCAAGTCTACAAGCAGAAACGCGACCACCTTTTGGAAGGTAGGAGGTGCAGGGAGTTGAATTGGGAGAGATACAGCTGTGGATAGGCTGGCAGGAAGGGAGCCTGCTTAGGGAGGCTACCACAAATTGCTAAAAACAAGGGAGTGCAAAATCTGAACTTTTGTTTTCTGCTACAAAGGCAGATGTGTCTGGCTTAAAGGTTCTCAGCTGGTGAAGGGGTCAGAAACCCAGGGGGGACACCATGGTCTCCGGATCCTCTGGGTCACAAGAAGGACAAGTAGCACCTAAGTATTGTTCTGTTCCAGGCATAGAGGCAGGGAAGCTGGCTGAGAACTGTGAATGTTGGTGCTGGCTTCTGCTCTGTTTTGCCCTAAACTGCTAACCACTGAATGATCAAGTGCCTGCTTCCCTGAGATGGGCCCACAAAATGACAAAACCCTGGTGAGACCCCCCCTTAGAGGAACAGAGCAAGTCTGCTCCACAGGAGTCCCCAAAACTTAGAGCTTTGAAACACAGTTGTGCACATCACATTAAAAAAAAAAAAGTTTGGACACAGGCAGGGTGAATGCGGGGTTCCAACAGAAATTGGTAGACACAAGAGTGATCGATTGCTTTTTTGTGAGTACTCACTGAAGAGTGGGGGTAATGAACTTTCAGCTCCAGGGCTAGAGAACAGGGCACCACCATATTCATCCTGCCCATCAGTGCTGAAAGACTTCAGGGAGCAAAACAGTGCCACCTGGTGGATGCTAGAGCCACTTACACCAAGTCATGCTTCCACATGTAAGGAGGCACATTTCTTCTAGGGCAAGTCCACCTGAGAATGGGGGCAACAGGTCCCTCCCCCAAAAGACCAGCATGAACTCGCTCACACCAAGTTTGCTGATCATAGAGTGCTGCAAGTCTTCAGCTTCTAGGGGAAATATGATCTTGCTGCCATTTTACTTTTATTCTTTATTTTTTATTGTTTTTTATGTATTTTCTAATTTTTAAATTCTTTTAAAAGTTTTTATTAATGAATATTTAAAATTTAATTTTTATTATGAAGATTTAAAATATATATGTGTGTGTGTGTGTGTGTGTGTGTGTGTATGTATGTATGTATGTAGGGGGGGTGTTTACATTTATTTATTTATTTACTTGTCCAGGGGTGATCCAGATTCTTTAAAACAAGGAGACCGAAACACACCCAGGATCTAAGTTTTTTGTTTCTGTTGTTTCTTGTTTATTTTGTTTATTTTTTCCTTCCTTTTTTTTCCTGGACAAAATGACAAGATGGAGACATTTGCCACCAAACAAAGAATAAGTAAGAATTTATAATAATGATTATAAGGGCACCTGGGTGGCTCAGTTGATTAAGTGTCTGACTCTTGGTTTCAGCTTAGGTCATGATCTCAGGTTCCCTCCCTCTCACTCCCCTCTCCCCCAATCTCTCTCTCTAATAATTAAAGAAAGAAAATCTTTTAAAAAGTTTTTAAAAACAAGGATTATAAGGATACTAGCTGGGCTTGTAAAAAGCAAAGAGAATCCCTTACTGCAGAGATAAAAGAAATAAAATCTAGTCCAGGCCAAAATTAAAAATGCTAAAAATGAGATGCAATTCCAAGCAGAGACCATAAAAACAAAGATGGATGAAACAGAGGAGTGAGTCAGTGACATAGAAGGTAAAATTATGGATAATAATGAAACTGAAAAGAAGAGGGAAAGAAAGATAATGGGCCACAAAGGTAGACTTAGGGAATTCAGTGACTTATTAAAATAACAATACAATAAAATTTAAAAATAGAATAAAAATTAAAAGTTAAAATAAATTAAATTAAATTAAATTAATTTAAAAATGAAAAATATTTAATAATATTTGTATCATAGGAGTCCCAGAAAATGAAGAGAGAGAAAAGGGAAGATTTATTTGAACAAATTATAGCTGGAAACTTCCCAATCTGAGGAAGGACACAGGTAACAAAATCCAGGAAACACAGAGAACTCTCACTAACTTCAACAAAAACTGACCATCACCAAGGCATACCATAGTCCAATTCATGAAATACACAGGCAAGGAAAGAATCCTGAAAGCAGGAAAGGGAAAAAATAGTCCTTAACCTATAAGGGGAGACAGAGCAAGATTGTAACAGATCTGTCCATAGAAATGTGGCAGGCCAGAAGACAGTTGCAGGAAACAGTCAATGTATTGAATGGGAAAAATATGCAGCCAAGAACTCTTTTTTTTTTTTTAAGATTTTATTTATTTATTTGACAGAGATCACAAGTAGGCAGAGAGGCAGGCAGAAAGAGAGAGGAGGAAGCAGGTTCCCCGCAGAGCAGAGAGCCCTGAGATCATGACCTGAGCCAAAGACAGAGGCTTTAACCCACTGAGCCACCCAGGCACCTGCAGCCAAGAATTCTTAATTCAGCAAATTTCTCATTTGGAATAGAAAGAGAGATAGTTTCCCAGACCCAGAAAGAAAGAAAGAAAGAAAGAAAGAAAGAAAGAAATTAATTCATGACCACTAAACCAGCCCTGCAAGAAATTTTAAGGGGCACACTTTAAGTGGAAAAAAAAAAAAAAAAGACCAAAAAGCAACAAAGACTAGAAAGGACAGAGAACATCACCAGAAACACCAAGACTGCAGGTAACACAATGACACTAAGTTCATATCTTTCAATAATCACTCTGAATGTAAATGGGCCAAATGTTCTAATCAAAAGACAGGGTATCAGAATGGATTAAATTTAAAAAAAAAAAAAGAGGGATACAAGTGTGACTCAGTCAATTAGCATTTTAGCTCAGGTCATGACCTCAGGGTCCTGGGATCAACCCCACATTGGGCTTTGCTCATCAGGGAATCTACTTAAAGATTTTCTCTCTCCCTCTCCTTCTGCCCCTCCATGTGCTCACACATACACTGTCTCTCTCAAATAAATAAACCTTAAAGAAAAAACAAAAACAAAAAAAACACAAGATCCATCTATATGCTTCCTACAAGAGACTCATTTTAGACCTACAGACACCCACAGATTAAGAGTGAGGGGATGGAGAACCATCTACCATGCTAATGGGTATAAAAGAAAGATGGAGTAGCCATACTTACATTAGGCAAACTAGATTTTAAAATTAAGAGTGTAACAAAAGATGAAGAAGAGCTTTATATCATAATTAAGTGTTTATCCATCAAGAAGATCTAACAATTATAAATATTTATGCCCCCAAATTGGGAGCATCCAAATATAAAAATAGATTAATAATAAATATAAAGAAATTCATTGATAATAATACAATAGTAATAGGGGACTTATAACACCCCACTTACAGCAATCAGAAAATCAACAAGAAAACCATGACTTTCAATGATACACTGAACTGGATAGACTTAACAGAACTTTTTTAAAACATTTCATCCTAAAACAGCAGAATATACATTCTTTTTGAGTGCACATGGAATATTCTCCAGAATAGATCACATACTGGGTCACAAATCAGCCTTCAACAAGTGCAAAAAGACTAAAATCATACCATGCATATTTTCAGACCATAACACTATGATACTTGAAGTCAATCACAAGAAAAAATATGGACAGACCACAAAAACATGGAGGTAAAAGAACATCCTAATAAAAAAATACAAGGAAGCAAATAAAAATGAAAACCCAACAGCCAGAACCTTCAGAATGCAACAAAGGCATCCTAAGAGAGAAATATATTGCAATTCAGACCTACCTCATGAAGCAAGAAAATTTGCAAATACATAACCAAGCCTTATACCTAAAGAAGCTAGAAAACAAACAGCAAATAAAGCCTAAAGCCAGAAAAGAAAGAGAAATAATAAAGATTGGAGCAGAAATAAGTAGTATAGAAACAAACAAACAAACAAAACCAGTAGAGTGGATTAATGAAACTAAGAGCTGGTTCTTTGAAAGAACAAACAACATTGATAAATCCCTAGCCAGACTTACCAAAAAGGAAAAAGAAAGGACCTAAATGAATAAAATCATGAATGGAAGAAATCAAAACCAAAGCCACAGAAATACAATTATAAAAGAATAGTCTGAAAAACTATATGCCAACAAACTGGGCAACCTGGAAGAAATGGACAAATTCCTAGAAACCTACAAACCCCTTAAACTATAACAGGAATAAATAGAAAATTCGAACAGACCTGTAACCAGCAAAGAAATTGAATCAGAATTAATTTTTTTTAAATAGTAAAAAGGAGTGCATAGTTGACTCATTAAGTGTCTGACTTTTGATTTTGGCTCAGGTCATGATCTCAGGTTTGTGAGATTGAGTCCTGTGTTGGGCTCTGCATTGACCATGGAACCCATTTAAGAATATCTCTCTTCCTGTCCCTCTCTGCCCCTCCCCCTCCTGTCTCTCTTACTTTGAAGAAAAAGAAAAAGAAAGAAAAAGAAAAGAAAAGAAAAGAAGCTAAATCAATAATCCAAAATCTCCTAACAAACAAAAGGCCAGCACCAGATGGATTTCCAGGGGAATTCTACCAGACATTTAAACAAGAGTCAATGCTTATTCTCCCCAAACTGTTTCAAAAAATAGAAATAGAAGGAAAACCTCCAAACTCATTCTGTGAAACCATCATTACCTTGATTCCAAAACCAAAGACCCCATTGAAAACCAGAATTATCGGCCAATATCCCTGATGACATGGATATGAAAATTCTTTTTTTTTTTTTTTGACTCGAGAACATTTTTATGCTTCAGAGAGAAAACAATATTCATTACTGTTCAGCATGGCCCAGAAATCAGAGAAACAAATGGTGTTCAACATTCCTGTGTTAATTATTGTTATTCCTTGAGACTGTCACCACCCAAGTGCTGATTACAAGCTTGACTGCAGAGAGCATCTTTGCAATGGGAAATCTGACTTCTTTTTTTTTTTAATTTTTTATTTTTTATAAACAGAATCTATAAAGAACTGGGGAAAATTCTTTTTTTTTTTAAAGATTTTATTTATTTATTTGAGAGAGTGAGATAACAAGTAGGCAGAGAAGCAGGTAGAGAGAGAAGGGGAAGCGGTCTCTCTGTTGAGCAGAGAGCCCAATGCGGGGCTCGATCCCAGGACCCAGAGATCATGACCTGAGATGAAGGCAGAGACCTAACCCACTAACCCACCTAACCCACCCATCCAGGTGCCCCAGGATGTGAAAATTCTTAATAAAATACTAGCAAATCAAATTCAACAGTAAATTGAAAGACTTATTCACCAAAGTCTAGTGGGATTTATGTCTGAGCTGCAGGGATTGTTCAATGTTCATAAATCAATCAATGAAATACTCTATATTAATATAAGGAAGGATAAGAACCATATGATCCTGTCAATAGATGCAGAAAAAGCATTTGACAAAATACATCATCCCTTCTTGATAAAAACCCTCAACAAAGAAGGGATAGATGAAATACACCTCAACCTCATAAAGGCCATATACAAAAGACCCACAGCTATATTATCCTCAATGGGGAAAAATTGAGAGCCTTTCCTCTATGGCCAGGAGTAAGACAAGGATGTCCACTCTCACCATTATTATTTAACATTGTCCTGGAATTCTTGGCCTCAGCAATCAAACAACAATAATAAATAGAAATCATCCAAGTTGGTGAAGAAGTCGAACTTTCACTATGTGCAGATGACATGACACTCTATGTAGAAAACCCAAAAGACTCCACAAAACAAAACAAAACAAAACAAAACACCCTAATTCATGAACTTAGTGAAGTTGTGGGATATAAAATCAATGTGCAGAAATCTGCTGCATTTCTACACACCAATAACAAAGCAGCAGAAAGGAAATCAAGAAATGTCTCATTTGCAACTGCACCAAAAGCAATAAGGTACCAAGGAATAAACCTAACTAAAGAGATAAAGGATCTGTGTTCTGGAAACTATAGAACACTTATGAGGACATAAGGAAAAGGAAAAACATTCCATGCTCATGGATTAGAAGAACAAACATTGTTAAAATGCCTATACTACCCAAAGCAATCTATGCATTTAATGTAATCCCTATCAAAATACCACCAGTATTTTTCATAGTGTTAGAACAAACAATCCTCAAATTTGTATGGGACCTCTACTTCAAGTAGCCATAGCAATTCTAAAAAAGAAAATTAAACTAAAGGTAATCACAATTTCAGATTATAAGCTATATTACAAAGCTGTCATCAAGAAAGTATGGTACTGGCACAAAAACAGACATAGGTTCAAGGGAACAAAATAGAGTACCCAGAAATGGACCCTCAACTCTATGGTCAACTAATCTTCAACAAAGCAGGAAAGAATATCCAAGGGAAAAAAGACAGTCTTTTCAACAACTGGTGTTGGAGAAACTGGAAAGCCACATGTAGAAGAGTGAAATGACTACTTTCTTATACCATACACACAAATAAATTCAAAATGAATGAAAAGCCTACATGTGAGAAAGAAAACCATCAAATCCAAGAGGAGAATACAGGCAGAAACCTCTTTGACCTCAGCCTTATTAGACATGTTGCTGGAAGCTAGGAAAACAAAAGCAAAATGAACTATTGGAACTTCATCAAGATAAAGTTTCTGCACTGTGAAAGAAATAACCAACAAAAGTAAAAGGCAGCCTACAGAATGGGAGAAGTTTGCAAATGCACATGACATACCTGATAAAGGGCTAGTATCCAAATTCTATAAAGAATATATTACACCCAACATCCAGAAAACAAATAATGTTAAGAAGTGGGAGGAAGACATGAATAGACACTTTTCTGAAGAAGACATCCAGATGGCTTGCAGACACTTGAAAAGATGCTCAACATCACTCACCGTTGGGGAAATACAAATCAAAACCAGGATGAGATATCACCTCACCCCTGTCAGAATGGTTAAAATTAAAAACACAAGAAACAGGTTTGGCAAAGATGTAAAGAAAAGGGAACCTTTGGGGCCACTCTGGATAACAGTTCAGAGGTTCCTCAAAAAGTTAAATGTATAACTATCCTACAATTCAAAACTGCACTACTAGGTATTTAGCCAAAGGTATAAAAATAACAGATTCAAAGGTGTACATGCATCTAGATGCTTATAGCAGCATTCTCAACAATAGCCAAACTATGGGGAAAGCCCAGAGGCCCACTGACTGATGAATGGATCAAGAAGATGTCTCATATATATATATAGATAGATAGATAGATAGATAGATACACACACACACACACACACACACACATTCAGCCATCGAAAACATGAAATCTTGCCATTTACAATGAAATCAATGAAGCTAGAATGTATTATGCTAAGTGAAATAGGCAGTCAGAGAAAGACAAAAGACAAATACTCTCATATGTGGAATTAAAGAAAGAAAAGAGATGAACAGAAGGAAAGGGGGAAAGAAAAAAAAAAGAAAAGAGGAAAACAAGCCATAAGAGACTCTTAATGATAAAGAACAAACTGAGGATTTATGGAGGGATGTGGGTGGGGGATTGGCTAAATGGGTGATGGGTCTTAAAGAGGACACTTGTGATGAGCACCAGATGCTGTATGTATGTGATGAATCACTGAATTCTACTCTAGAAACCAATATTGCAATGTATATTAACTAAGTAAAATTTAAATTAAAAGAAGGAGATGAAGAAAATTTTTAAAAATTTTAAAACTGACACAATTTATCATCAGAAGTTCTTCAGAGAAGAGCAAGTGATATAAGTCAGAAACTTAGATCTATATTTTTTTTAAAGTATCAAAGAAAATAAATCTAGATAAAATATAAATCCTTTATCTCTTTTACTATTAATTGAAAAAATTGATGTTTGTTCAAAGTAATAATAATTAACAATATACTGTATAAGTATAGCACATGAATAAGTGAAATCAGTGATAACAATTTTGTAAGGGACAGAAGGGAAGAATTGAGGATTGAGAATATACTGCTCTGAGAGGCAGTATTGTGTTATCTAAAAGATTAATTATAAATGTGTATTGCAAACTAGTGGAACCACTAAAACAGACCTGTACCCCTGGGGATAAAAATATATGTTTATAAAACATTTTAAAAAGAATATTTTAGAAATCAATACCCTAAGGGAGGAGAGAACATGAAATCATATAAAATGTTCATTAAAACCAGAGGAAGCAGAAAAAGAAGGGGAAATAGAGAAAATGAGAATGAATGCAACAAACAAATCAGTTTGAACACAGTACACATTATTCAAACTATGTCAATAGTTTGAATAATCACTTTAAATGGGATTCTAGAAGAATGTAATCTTGCCATTTGCAACAACATAGACCTGGAGCGTATTATGCTAAGTGAAATAGGTCAGACAGAGAAAGACCAAATATCAAATGATATCACATGTGGAAGTTAAGAAAAAAGTAAACGAACAAACAAAGCAAACAGACTCTTATGCAGAGAACAGTCTGGTGGTTGCTAGGAGAGGGGTGGGTGGGGCAATAGGTGAAAGAGGGGGAGAAATTGAATGCTCTAAATACTACTTAAAAGTCAGAGATTTTCAGAGAAGATACAGCCGGCTATAAATTTGTCCACAAGAAATCCACTTTAAATATAAAGACATAGATAGGGGGTAGAAGATGATAAACTAATCATGCTAATACTAATGTTAATACTAATCAAAACTGGAATACTTGTATTAATTTCAGGCAAGCAGACTTCAGAACAAAGAATCATATAAAGAACAAAGAACTCAAAAAAAAAAAAAAAAAACCTAACTAAATGGAGGAATATCATGTTTATGGATTGAAAGACTCAATATTGTTAAGATATCAGTTTTTCCCAACTTGATCTACAGATTCAATGAAATTCCAACCAAACTCATAGCAAACTATTCTGTAGATATGGACAAACTGATTCTAAGGTTTCTAAGAAAGGCAAAAGACTGAGAACAGAAACACAATTCAGAAGAAGAAGAAGGGCTATGAGTGGGGGAAGGGAAGGGAGGAGGAGATATTTAACTTCAAGACTTACTATAAAGCTATAACAATCAATGCAGCATAGTATTGTTAACGGAATAGACACATAAATCAATGGGATTGAACAGAGAGCCGAGAAATAGACCTACATAAAGTAAACTGAATTTTGACAAAGAAGTAAAGACAATTCAGTGGGTAAAGTATACTTTTTCAATAAATGTTATGGGAACAAGTGCACATTCATATGCAAAGGAAAAACTAATCTAGACAGATTTTTCATTCTTTCCAAAAATTAACTCAAAATGGATCATAGATCTAAAAGTAAACTGTAAACTATAAAAATTCTGGAAGAAAACTAGACAAAAATCTAGTTGACCTTAGATTTGCGATAAGTTTTTAAATACATCAAAAACCTGAACCACGAAAGAAAAATTGGTAAGTTGAACCTTATTAAAATTAGAAATACCTACCCTGTGAAGAGACTGAAAAAACAAGCCACAGTGCAGGAAGAAATATCTGATACAGGAATTATGTACAACAGATACAAAGAATTCTTAAAACTTAACAATAAGTACAAACTTAATAAGTTAATAAATTAATAAAAACTTAATAAGGAAACCTCAATTTTTAAGTGGGCAAAAGATCTGAATGGACACCCCAATAAAAAACACATACAGATGACAAATAAGCATATGAAAAATATTGAACATCATTTATTCTTAAGAAATTGCAAATTAAAATAATAATATACCACTACATATCAATTAGGAAAGCTAAAATCCAAAATAGTAACAATATTAATACTGGTGAGGTTGTAGAACAACAGAAGTTTTATTTATTGCTGGTTTAAATGCATATGGTATAGCCACTTTGGAAGACAGTTTGGGAGTTTTCACAAAGCTAAACATATTCTTACCATATGATATAACAACTGCAGCCCTAGGCATTCATTTAACTTATTTGAAAACTTGTTTACACAAAAATCTGCATGCAAATGTTTATACCAGCTTCATTCATAATTTCCAAGCCCTGGAAACAACCAAAATGCCCTTCAATAGATGAATGTACAAAATGTGATACAACAACCATATAATGAAGTGTTATTCAGTAATTAAATGAGCACCAATATTCATAATAATATTATTTACAATAGCCAAAAAGGTAAAAGCACCCAAAGTCCATGAACAGATGAGCAAAAAAAACCCAAAATGTGGCATATATATACAATGGAATCTTATTCAGCCTCAAAAATGATTGAAATTCTGACACATGCCACAACAGAGGCAATCCATGAAAACATTTATGCTAAGTGAAAAAAGCTAGATATAAAGACAAATATTGAAAAGTCTCACTTGTATGAGTTTCCCAGAATAGACAAATTCATAGAGACAGAAAGTAGAATAGGGGTTACTAGGGGCTGAGGGAAAGCAGAATGGGGAGATATTGTGTAACGGGTACATAGCTTCACTTGGGGATGGTGGAAAGATCTGGAAATAGTGATGACGGTTGTGCAACAATATGAATGTGCTTAATGCCACTGAATTGTATACTTAAAAATTGCTAAAATGGGAAATTTTATGTTATGTGTGCTTAACTACAATACATATGACATAGTAAATGTGCAATATGAAGTTGTCAAAAGAGGGAAAAAATGAAATGAACCATCAAGCTGCAAAACGACATGGATAAATCTAAAATGCATATTGCTAAGTGAAATGAAGCCATCTGAAGAGTCCACATAATCTATGACTCTAATTATGTGACACTTTTTGAAAAGGGAAAACTATAGAGACAGTGAAAAGATTAATGGTTGTCAGGGGCTTGAGAACAGGAGGAAGGTTTAAATAAGCAAAGCCTAGGGGATGTTTCGAGACAGTCAAACTTTCCGAATGATACTGTGAATAGTGGACTCATGACATTATGAGTTTCTCAAAACCCATGGCAGAGCAGAGTGAGTGAAACTTACTGTTTACAAATTAAAAAATCATTCAAGATGTAGAAGAATCAGAATAGAATGCAGACTATGGCCAAAAGAAAAAAAGTCTAACTATATTAAAAAGTATGAAACAAGTTCATTAAAGGAGATGAGGGGAAATGTGTGCTGACCTAGGTATTTTTGGAAATAAGTAGAAGCTGTAAGACTAAAGATAAAAGGAATTGCACACCAGCACTGTGCTCTAGTTAATAAAGGTTATTTCCTACAAGAGTATGGGTTCTGACCCTGTTATATGGGTATATGGAAAAAATTAAGTAAATATATTATGGATGAGGACAGGTTTCTCATTGTTGGAATAGAAAATATCAGATAAGCAAGGAAAGAAGCTAGAATGATCAATGTGGTTATGGGTTAATGCTGGAAATATCAGTAATAACTCATGTTTAACTTCATATAGACACAGAGGAGATAAATATATAGATATATATATCTATATATATAAATTGCTTGTAGACACTTAGAAAAACCTTCCCACATACATCACTTTGCTAGGTCAGCTGAAAGGGCTTACAAGCAATTATACCCCATTATCACTTAGCAGAACCAATACCTAAATCCTGGTTTCTAATACCATTATCCAATTAAAAGAACAAGAACTACTTGGAGAAATACCTGATTCAAGGGCTGGGATAGGGAATATAAAAGAAGAGGAGACTGAAGTATTTTGAAGTCCCAGAAAGTAAGCAAGTGCTCAAAAACAAATATAAAAACAAACAAAACTTCACAACTGATATATTTATGTCAAAGGGACATAAGAGCTAACTGAAACAGATTCCAATGACCAAAGCTGAAACAATTAAGCAATAAAATAAATAAAGTTGTATTATAATATAACCCAAAGTATAAATGAATATACATGAGTACATACTGATATAAGTAAATTAAATAATTATATAAGTAAACAGGTAAGAGAGAATAAATGTCTCTCATGCAGAAGAATTCCATATAATATATCCCAGAAGATAGATAATCCACCCTTAAAGAAGAGGAGCACAAATCCCCCACTCCTTAAATGTGAATTGCATGTGTGACCTCCTTCCAAATAGGACAGTATGGAAAGGAGGAAAAAAATAAGAAAAAAATAAGCTTAAAGTGGAGAAAATTGACAAAAAGTACCTCAGCCCCATGATCAAGGTCAATATTGACATGACACATCAGGCTGATAGTAGGTACTCTTGTTATGTCATGATGGAATGGCAATTTACCTCTGTGTTCTTCTTCCCCCAAACCCATGATACAAGTCTATTCATGAGACAAACATCAGACAAATTACAGTAGAGGGGTATCCTACAAAATAATTAACCAGTATTCCTCAGAACTATCAAGGTAATTTAAAAAAAAAGGAAAGTCAGAAACACTGTTACATCCAAGAGAAGCCTAAGGACCTAAGGAGATATAATAACTATATATTATCTATATATTATGTGTTATATCTGTTATATATATATATATATATATATATATATATATATAATATGTGTATATATATATAATGTGTATATATATCCCATATATATATGGGATTCTGGAACAGAAAAGGGACATTAAATGAAAACTAATGAAATCTGAATGAACAATGGTCTTTGGTTAATCTTTGGTTAATAATAATCAAATTATTATTATTTTTCTAATTCCTGAGTTCAGAGTTACAAGAAAGGAAAGTGAAGAAATACTACATGGTTTAACAAAAACAAACTAAAGTCTTTACTGAAACTTTGCAGAATAATTCAGCTTTACCTTAAGGAAACAAGTTCTATTGTGCATTAAGATAAACTCAGACATTCTCAGGTATCTCCAACAAATTCTGATTTATCCATCAGTTCACTTGGAAGGATAATTTAACTCCTATAAATTTAACACTGTGCCATGTCTCTGGCTATAACAATAATCAAATTCACCCCACATGTTCAAGGAACTCAGCCTCATGAGGAAAACCAAATACAAATAGAAAACTATAACAATATGATCAGATCCGTAACAGCAGGATGATTGTGCTATGGACACACAAAAGAGGAAGAGACAAAGGATGGAGGAGTCTTCACAGAACAGGTGACATTTCGAATGATCCTGCAAACTTCAGTGGAAATACAGAGAGCTCCCAAGTGAAACTGGAATGCCCTCTACCTTCCACTCGTTGGGCACAGATGACAACATGTGACCCTGTTGCCTATAGACAAGGCTTTTGACGAAATCTGTGTGATGGTGGTGTGAGAAAGTCGCCATCTTACGAAGCGGCTTTACTGATTTGATCAAGCTGGTTTCTCTCTCTTACCCGCACAACCAACTGCAGAGAATTCTCAACCTATCTTCTGCAGGGGAGCTGAATGCCTTCCCTGAAGCTCTAGCTATTTTTGCCTCTTTTAGGATTTTTTTTTCTTCCTGGAGTTACACACATGCAATAAATGCAAGTCCCTTCCCAGTACCATAAAATGACTGCTGCAGGTGCCTTGCATTCTTTCTTTTCTGTGGTAGGAGAGAAAATCTGAGTTCCATTATTATTGTTAAATAAAAGATAACTTCTGATCTGGGTGCCATCTGGAAACACTGTCTCTTAATATTCAGAAGTTATTTATTCTGCTTAATTCTTATGTTGCTTTTCCAACAAAATCTTTCCTTGCAACATCTGTGGTTTTTCTCATTAACCATCTTCTGCTCCCTTATGTGCAGATTCATTAAACAAGCTTCCAAAAGGAAGAAAATCTGCTCATCCATTTATTCAAAAACATCTATTCAAAAACATTGATTGAGCACCTATTACTTTGTTCCACAAATAAACTTAGATGGCAATAGTCATTAAAGAAATGCTCCATGCTAAAAAGGAAGAGAGGAAAGGGAAAGGAAGGAAGGGAAGGAAGAGAAGAGGAGGGGAGGGGAAGGGAGGGGAGGGAAGG